>NC_049990.1:8663352-8716361 GCF_000003815.2 Branchiostoma floridae
CGCGGGTGGACGTGGCGGGGCCGTCCTGTCTCCGCTTGCCTTACCACATGTTCGGCAGCAGTGTGGGGCAGCTCAGCGTGTACGTGGACAACCGGCAGGACGGCTGGCGGCTGGCGTGGAACCAGACCGGGGACATGGGCAGCGTGTGGCGGGAGGAGAGGGTGGAAGTGGAGGGACCCGGCATCCAAGTCAGTAAACAATCATCTCCAAGCAAAGGGCCTTCCACACTTTGTTGAGATTCAAACAATCTTGAGATTTATACCAAAGATGTCGACATTTTGTGTTAAATATTGGGATGTTTTGACTTGATTTTGAGATGTTTTGTTTCAATCTTGAAATGTTTGGGAAAGTTTAAGATGCCTTGCAAAAATCTTTAGATTTTAGAAGTTGCTTCGAAAAAAGTCCCATGTCTTGAGATGTATAGAAAAAATCTTGATATCATATCAAAGAATCTTGAGACGTTCTGAAAGATCTCAAGATTGTCTTGAAAAATCTCAAGATTGTTTTGAAAAATCTCAAGATTGTCTAAAAATCTTGAGATTTACCACAAAATCTCGAGATTTTTTTCATTTTTAATGAGGTTTGAAGACCCCCCGCTCTGCTCAGTCCAATAATGATCTTCTTGCTGTTCAACTTAGCATAAATATTGGACAATTTACAGGACGATAAGGGTAAAATGATAATGATAGGGGTAATTCAGAATACATTAACATTTTCATGTCTTTATTACCACAGGTGGTGTTTGAAGGTATCAGTGGTGACGGCGGTTCAGGTGACATCGCCATTGACCAGATCCAGCTCACAACTGGAGCCTGTCCCACTGGTATGACGGTGTTAAAAGTTATGAAACATAGTCAACAGCGACAAATGGTTATTCGTATAGTACTCATAGGGCTAGACACACGTTATGATTTAGCAACATGTCTAGAATGGCGATACGTCAGTAAATGTAAGCTACCCATTTTAGATCCCGACATTGATCACTATATGCTGTGTTCGTGGTAAATGCACTTCTTAATTCCATACAGGTGTAAAAATACCTGACTTCGGTTGGGGAGGTAAAAGTCGGTGGAATCAGAGGGATGGCTTCCGTCTTCTAATGCCGCGCCCTTAACACAGTGGATAACAGTGCACTGCCCATACGGCCTCAGTAAGGCCATGGAACTACCCTTAACTGTACATTCATGTTTCGACCATCTCAGCGTGCGAGACCATCCGTATCGCCGGTACGCCTACCCAGCTGGGTGACTTGTCGGGCACGTACACCATGACGGGCCAGACCTCCAACGCTCGGCCCGTGTACGCCAACAACGCCGGCAACGGGATGTTCCTACACTTCGTGGCCACGCAGGAGATCTGGTGCATAGGTCCTACGGTCGGGACGGGGAACTGCGCCATGTACACCCCGGGACTGAACCAGTACGCCGAGGAGATCACCGAACCCTTCTTCTTCTACAGCGGCGGCGCCTGGCTAACGGCACCGGACGTCAGGGTCACGTGTGAATGTGAGAAGTCCGCTTAGTCCTGACAAAGTCGTCTTTATTGCAAATCAGTTGGCAGGTCACAAGCCTAGGGCCGTCAGGATCACTTGTGTATGTGACATGTCGTTAAAACTTGTAAAATCCTAATGTATTACTTGAAGAGTATAAGAAATACCATATTCAAACAGCAGCATTTTCTTGATATGAAGAATCTTAAACATGTTATGCCTTCATGCTTATAAGCATTCAAAGTCAGAGACATGTATTACACATTTGTAGGTAACTCGTAAGATTTCGGGAGGGGGTGGGGGTCTTATAAGAGTCCTTACAAGTACGTATCATTAACCAGGTCTGATCATATTCCCGATTGCCTGAACCTGATTGCAGGCTCCATGACACTTGACTACGTTTTTACTGAAGTCACAAAACCCACTTATTTTGCAGGGTGTGGGACAGTTCATTAACCACTGCCTTCTAAGAAGAAGTCAAATCCAATAATAAGATGCAACTTCAATTGATTAGACATTAGTGCTATGTACTACATTGTATTTTGTTTCCCTCGAGAATGTTCCTGCAATTAGCCTTCGGGCATGACTTTGCAAATAAACTTGTTGTAACCGGTTGCTGTTTTCCTCACAGCCGCCAGGAACGCGACCTTTGACTGTGCGTTTGACGGTGACCTGTGCAGCTACACGGCGGACCTGACGGCTGACTTCACCTGGTCCATGAACAGCGGGGCTACGGTCTCACCGGACACCGGGCCGAGCGGGGACTTCCCGACAGGGGCAGGTGAGGGCAGGGATACCTGTTAGGCTTAGGTCACAATTCGAAAAAGGGGCCCTGCCGGGCAATTCACGGGCTGTTTTTTGGCACTTTCGGGCGTGACCCCTGCGTTGCCCTGTGGGACACCTCGCGGCTGCCGGGGTATTTTGAGGCCCGGCCGGGACCCTGGTTCAATTTAAGTCTGAGTTAAAATGAACCAGGGACCCGCTCGTACAACCACCCCGCGACCTAATCGTGACAACACCGAGAGGGACCCCTCCGGTTACCGGCAGTCTGTCGGAATAAATTCGTTACGTCAAAGACCAGGTTTACGGAATAAAAGTGTGTAATTCGTAACACCGGGTCAAATATGTGACGTCACAGATCACGTGAAAGGACAAAAGCCGTGAACTTACACGTATCACACAGTTCTCGCATTACAGTGGAGTTAAGTGCATAGCGCTATACCAAGGGAAAGGAGAAGACCAGGGGAAACAGCGCTTAGCCCACTAGGCAGGCGGAAGAATTCAGCAACAGAAACTTCTGCAGACAAGGGCTGAACAGAGGGAGATAGGACAACACACCACGCAACAGACCACATAATAGGCTGCATCACTGAGAAGCAGGACGAACAGATAGCCTCCTTCATAGAAAGCTTCTATGCTTTTTTACGATATTACAACCCCAGACTATAGAAACAAGCTGAAGAAAGATGTTTGGCTGAAGAAGGACGTTTCCTCTGCAATTGGCCGACGGAACGCCAAACTTGCAGTCATTCGGACCCATAAGCCATTTTTTCGTTTTACAAATATAAAAATATAGGCCTCAACAGTTTGGCAAGTCATCCGCCGACATTAAAAATTCCAATAACATGTTTATTTAGTTTAGTTAAGAAACGGAACAGTGCCGCACGTCAGTGCGAGTGCGAGGAAAAGTTGGCGAAAAAAACCGTGCCGCAGTGAACGGACCCCGACGTACCGCACCAGTACTCCAAGTTCAATGATGTACTACCTTAAGTGAATGCAGGCAATGCTTGTTTTTATACCCCTTAAAGAGTGCCCACCAGGAGCCTGCCTGGTTCCCTGCCGTTGTTCGCAGGGCATGCGGCAGGGACCCTACAACTGCCCCACCGGGCTGTGAGAGACAAACGTTACCCTGTCGGACCCCGCAGGGGTGACTACAGGACACCGTCAGAACATCTGACGGGTGTCTGCCGGAGACGAACCTAGGAAGGTGGAAATTTTTTAAAGAAAAATGACGGGGTGCCCGCCGGAACACTCCGGGACCCCCATGGGGCAGCGCGAAGGCAACGTTTGATTGTGACCACGACAGCCGGTAAACAGCCGGTGTCCGCCCGACTTCAGAGCCCGGCCGGGGCTACATCCCTGACGGGCACCGGGCCAATTGTGACCCTAGCCTTAGGCTAACGTCACATATTCACAAAGGGGCCGAGCCGGGCAGTTTTGCGGAACGAAAAGTACGTTATAAAAGACAACAAAAACACAAAACATACCAAAAATAATTCAATGGCATGCCTTAAGTATATCTATTGTCATAAACTTTAATTTTTTGTTTCCATAAACAGCCCGGCCGGGGCCCGGGTAGGAAATGTGACGTAGGTCTAACCAGTATCTTGTATTCATGCTCAAGTCAACGTCCTTCCCGCGCCTAATGGCGCCTAGGGTGGCGCCCATCTCCGTTTCAGTAGCCTTGGGCCACACAAGTGCAATCACTACAGCAGTGGGTTAGTCCAATACTTCCATACTCTTTCCCGAATGCTGAGTGCTAAGCAGAGAAAGCAGCATGTACCATACCATTTTTAAAGTCTTTGGTAAGACTCGGCTGGGCCGGGCTTGAGTTCACGACCTACCACCGAACACAAGACAAACACTTTACCCACTAGGTCAATGCACAGGTCGTATTCGTGTTACGTAACGGTTATTTGATTTTTTAAATGTCACGCCGGGGCGTGATAACCTTCGATATGGCTGTTCCGGCCCAGCCCGTATTCTAAGTGCTTGTTACACATTCGGGACCTTCTGTTGACCTTGCCCGCGACCAACAACGAACCAAGCAAGGTAAACGGTGGGTTGGGCAGTCTGACCAGTTTTAGGCCACGCCTATGTTTTATTTAGATCATTTTACCAAATATTCAATGCATATCTATACCAAATATCAGGTCATTTAATTGTAATATCAGGCCAAAATATGCAGTTTTGGTCAGAAGCAGAGGCATTACGAATACACTATTTCACCCATACCTGCTGTATGGTGAAACAACAACAAATGAATGGGTTGTCTAAAAGAAAATTAAGCATAAGTCCTGACCCTCAGACACGGATAGCGGAGCAAAACGACCAGTTTACACCATGTAATTCTGAGTTATATGCATAATCATACCATTTCTCTGTTTGCCGCAGGCCAGTATATGTTTATCGAATCGTCCACACCGCAGCAGGCGGGAGACACTGCCCGGCTGATCAGCCAAGAAGTGGACGTCCAGTCGCTCTCCTGTCTTCACTTTTCCTATCACATGTTCGGCATCAACATCGGGCAGCTCAACGTGTACTTCAGAACTAAAACTAACGCCGGCCTGTCCCTGAAGGTGTGGAGTCTGACCGGGAATCAGCTGAACGAATGGAAGGAAGGGACCATTGAAATTACACCGCAAAGTCTGAAGGTAGATAGATGTGTTCAGTATTCTGATATCAATTCAGACTTACTAGCACGAAAGTTCATCTCACACTCACTCACTCACTCACTCACTCACTCACTCACTCACTCACTCACTCACTCACTCACTCACTCACTCACTCACACATCCTCGCTGGCTCTGAAGAGCGTTCCGCCACGACAGATGAGTCTCCAATTCGGTCTGCTCGCTGCAGCTAGCCAGGTTGTGTCTAGGTTGAGTCCAGCCTGACCAAGGTCTGCCTTCAGCTGCCTTCAGCTCATCTAATACGCCAAATAGTCGTTGCTGAAGCAACTGGATATGAGTTTGGAAACGGTCAGACGTTTCAGTTTGCAATCACTACCTTTCAGTGACACTAAGGAGATCTGTTGAAAATTTGCCTTCAACTATGCATTGACATACCCATTCATAGCTCCTGGTTATAAACCTGCTGTTCAACAGAGATTACCTAGTGTTACTGACATATACATGTATGTCATAATGACTCAGTGGTTCTATTTTGTGAGCGACACTATTCATGTCTTCTCTTACTGTATCTAGGTTGAATTCGAAGGTGTCGTTGGAGACGGATTTCGAGGTGACATTGCCATTGACAACATCTACTTGGTGGACGGACCCTGCCCAGGTGATGGAACAAGCCTGTTCGCGGATCTAACTGCGCATGCGCAGGTCAAAGTTCAACGAGACATTACAAAACGCGTCTGGATGTTGTTTTTCAAACATCTATTGGGCGTGTATAAAGCAGGGTCGTGATAAAAACTGTTGTGATCACATCAACGATATTCACCTTTGACCTACGTATGGGAAGCTGGATGTGTGAATGGGCTTACAGTCCTGAACTCTGATTTCAGCTGTCCTTTGGCTATCGCAATGCTACTTCATTTCGAGCAATATGTCGGTGTGACTGAATTTTGCCATTGCCATCTGCCCATAGCAAACGATTGCTCGTCCGGTCCTTGTAACAACGGCGCCACGTGTGTGGACCAACAGACCACGGGCTATACCTGCCAGTGTGCGCCTGGATGGATCGGTGTTACCTGCGATAAAGGTAGGGTTATGTTCTTAAAGATACGACAGAGAAGAGTTTTTCTTTACCGAAGCTGCTATGGTCGTCATCATCATTAACAGCAGCAGCAGCAGCAGAATATCAGTTAAAACAACCGTGTACTGGCTGCAAGCTGTTGGACAACGTAACTGATAACTTGGCCACAAACCATCATCATCATCATCATTATGACATGTACGAAGGCAGACCGTCATTGTTGTCCATAATTTTTTGTCTGTTTGTTATTGCCCCCGATCCCACCCACATCATCTCTGCAGTGTCTCACTCTGTTGTCCTCATCCTCATCCACATCCTCAAGTTATTTCTTGACCATCTATCTTCCTCTTTCTCGACCCAACTTAGATATTTATCCACCATTGCACATAGAGTGCTGACTGTCTGATTCCTTGTTCAGACTGTGTGACCGTAGAAATCCTCGGATCCACTGCCCTACAAATCGACCGGATGACCACCTACACGGCGACGGGCGAGATGTCGGGAGGGCGGCCCGTGTACGGCAGTAACACCATCGCCGGGGACTTCCTACACTACCTGGGCGCGGACGGCGTGTGGTGCATCGGGCCCAACGTGGGGGTGTACAGCTGCGGCGCTATCGTGACGGACGACCACATGTTCGCGGATGAAATCACCGGGACGTTCATGCTGTGGGACGGGTCTTCCTGGGTGGCGTCTCCTGAAGTTAGCATCCTGTGTCAAAGTAAGTCCCTCAAAGACACTTTTCGCGTGAAGAGCCGTGTAAGGAGATTCACGATTCTCAATACGTATGCGAATGCGCAGATAAGTCTCCCAACATCACCCGTGGAGTGGTTTCGTAACAGTGGAGTTCAAGCGCCGCCAAGCTGACCATACCAAACCGGTCTGACCCTTTTGGCGTAACGTTTTGCGCGTTTGGTTTTTGAGCTGGCGTCCCGAGTTCGGCACGGGTTCGAATCACGGGATCCAGGAGACTGTTTCTACTCGCCCCTTACAGTTTTGATACACCAAAAAGACGAACCAGGCAAATTTGCCTAATTTGGAACAAATACAGACAGCTTTATCATAAAAACAAAACGTGAAAAAGAAACCCTTCCTAAGATCCTCTGTTTCAACTGACCAAACTTGTGCGTCACAGGTGCCGACGTCAGCGCAGGTATCGACTGTACGTTTGACGATGGAGTCTGCGGTTACGTCATGGACCACAACGCAGACTTCACCTGGGACTGGTACCGATACAGCACACCTACCCTGAATACGGGACCGTCGGGCGATCATACCGCTTTCCATGGTGATGTTTCTTTTTGTTCGGAGTATGTAATGTCTTAGATGAATACTCATATGCATGTTACTGAGTAGTGTTTTTATTAACTTGCATTATCATCCCATCACGGCATCAGCATAATTCACAAGCCAAATTTACTGAGCTATAACAGCATTTAAATATGCCCGGATGGGGTATTACAGTGACGGCACTAAAGAGTAAGACCGATGTCAAAAGGAATTCTTTTGGATTACAAGAATCACTTCATGTCTGGTATTACATTTATAACAATTTTTCATTACAATTGAACAAACATACATAAGCAAAATACAGATAGCGGCCCACTCAAGTTGAAACAATTTACATTGGTGCCGCTATTAAAACAAAATGAAAATGGTAGAGAATTGACAAGAAAGACAGAAAGATAAATATACACAAGTAACATTTAATTGGGTATTGAGCGGTTGAAGCGAGATTCCTAATTCCCCTTTGGGTGATTACACTTAAGACCGGTGTCCTAAACATTGGCATAGGATTACAAGAATCACCTCACGTCTTGTATATTACACTGGCGACACTTAAGACCGGTGTCAGAAAGCATTGCTATAGAATTACAAGGATCACTTTACGTCTTACAGTACACCTGGGACAGGTATTAGAAAGCATTGCTATAGGATTACAATGACCACTTCACATCCTGTATTGTTTGTTACAGGTTTCTACATGTACACAGAAGCCTCCGCACCCCGCCAGCCTGGTGACGTAGCACGGATGATGAGTCCCCGAGTCGACACCAATCGACACGTCTGTCTCCGCTTCAACTTCCACATGTTCGGCTTCGACACGGGGACCCTGAACGTGCTGATAGACAGCGGTCACGGGCTAAGGCAGGTGTGGCACAGCACCGGGGATCAGGGCAACGTCTGGAACGAAGCCAGGCTGGATGTACATGGCACAAGTGTCCAGGTGATTGCATTTTGATACGTCCATGCTGATTTCATTATGTATTGATGTTATCCGCGCCCGCATCAATTTTCTAGCCTGGGTAACACCCTAGCCTGACTAAAATCGCGCTCCTAGCGGCCGGCCCTATAGTATTGTGTCATTAACCCCAGCCAGCGAGAGATTGTGTAAACACAGGCTAGGTACCACCCTACTCCTAACACTCGCTACCCTAGGGTACGAAACATCTACTTGGTTTTAGATTGTGTTATTGCTGTTCTTTGTTTCTGATTGGCTGAATAATGAAGGAGCCAGGTAGCCAGGCCTGGTGCACAGCTCAGCCTTTTCCGTAAACCTTTTCTGCTGGGATGAAGTACACAACAACCAAAGCAATATGTTTTCTCCTTCGGGAAAACATAGATAGTATTTTCTAAGTTGTGAATACTGGTAACACAGAGACATGTTTGTGTGACAGGTTGTGTTCGAGGGTGTCCGTGGTAACGGGGAGCTGGGTGATATTGCAGTTGACGACATCAAGCTGACTGACGGGAACTGCCCCACAGGTAGGTGATGTCTACACATCTGACACGTTCTAAGTATGTGTGTGTGTGTGTGTATGTGTGTGTGTGTGTGTGTGTGTGTGTGTGTGTGTGTGTGTGTGTGTGTGTTTGTGTGTGTGTGTCTCTGTGTGTGTGTGTGCGCGCGCGTGTGTATATCTGTGTGTGTGTGTTTGTGTTAACTTAAAAGCGACTCGGTGATGATATTTTATGCGAGTAGATACATGTGGGTCTTAGATAGACAAAGGTCAGGGTCAAGTTTGGGGCTCCTGGTGCCTATACTTGGTACTGCAGCAGAACTTCCGTTTTTTGTATCTATTGATCTGAACATGCTATGGTCTTGTTTGTAGGCTGCTCCACTGTTCGTATCTCCGGCAACACGACCATGCAAGTCGGAATGATGACCACGTACAGCCGTTCGGGATGGTCTGACGGACACCCCGCCTACGCCAGCGCCACCAACCCGCAGTACTTCCTACACTACATCGAGACCAACCGGGGCTGGTGTGTGGGGCCGGCGGTCGGGGTCGCCTCGTGCGGGATCATCGTGGACGACACCAGCCTGTACCCGGAGGAGATCACCGCCACGTTCCAGCTCACAGACGGGTCCAACTGGGTGCAGGTTCCGGAGGTTCAGATAACTTGCGAAGGTAGGGATGGATACACTCCAAGCGGAGGTTGGTAGGGGAAAATCGTGACCTTTTTCTTATATGCCGTCTTTTTACCTTAATATAAGAAAAAGGTCACGATTTTCCCCATCAACCTCTGCTTGGGGAGTAGGAGTAGAGGCAATGTTTCCAGTGACCGTACGTCTGAATGTGTGTAAACAAGGGTCTGTGGTATCATAGTTACCGTGTTTGGACTGTGATGATGTTTAATATGCAGGTAGGTGTTGCACGAGACTTCTTGCGTTTTTTTCTTATTTTGACATGTTTCGAGGAGGGTTGAGACAAAATATACAAGTACATAGTATTACGTATGTTTGACTCTGTGACCGAGCTTGGATTTATGTATGTGTGTGTGTGTGTGTGTGTGTGTGTGTGTGTGTGTGTGTGTGTGCTCGTGCGTATGCGCGCGCTTGAATATGTGTGTGTGTGTGTGTGTGTGTGTATGTGTGTGTGTGTGTGTGTGCTCGTGCGTTTGCGCGCGCTTGAATGTGTGTGTGTGTGTGTGTGCTCGTGCGTTTGCGCGCGCTTGAATATGTGTGTGTATGTATGTGTGTGTGTGTGTGTGTGTGTGTGTGTGTGCTCGTGCGTTTGCGCGCGCTTGAATGTGTGTGTGTGTGTGTGTGTGTGTGTGTGTGTGTGTGTGTATGTGTGCGTGTGCGTGCCTGGGCACGTGGATGTGTGTATGTGCGTGCGCGTGCGTGTGTTTGTGCGTTCATTCGTGTTCACATGTTCTGAATCCTTATTCACCTTCAGGACATCACCGAGTGGCCGATTGAGAATGACCGAGCGGACGTGGTCGTGTCCTTGCCGCCGTGAAGCGTTTACTCGCGTTGTCCCATGGCTGGGGTGATTTAAACAGTTGTTCTGAATAAAGTTCTATGATTCACTTCAATCCCTGCTCATGTGTTTATTTTATGTATATGTATTTAACGTTATATCTAAATAACCGGCGAAACGGCCCTTCGGCCGGTGTAACACAAACAAGCTGATTATATCATGCTGAATGACATGTCACACATACCCTTTGTTGCAAATCTAGCTGCAAACTCTGTTTAAAGCTTTCTATGTACAATAGTCGGTGGCAACGAATTCCACTCAAATATATGTTTCATATGAAGCGGTCGAAACATTCGTAACAAGAGTCTGAAAACTCAAACCTGCTTGAAATATTTTGTTTTGTGATGGTGCTTATGGTGTGTTGTGGGGGTTGATATGGTTTGACGTTTGGCAAAATTATTCCATCATTGTTCTTAAGTTATATATCTACCTATGGTAAACAGTGAGATCCAAAACTACACCTTTCTGGTGTCCTCACCATTTCATTTTTATTTCCTATTGTTACACCTGCACCTGGCACATACATTGTATCTCAATGTGTATATAATGGTTCACACCATACAGAGGTGACAGCGATGGTCACAGTTGCTCTTTTTTGCTCCTTGGAAGATTATGACCAGAATGCCACAGCAGTTCTAGAGCAAGCTGCTAGAGGGCCCAAACATACAACACTTCTTCCTTACACCACAAGCTATGTGCCACCAAAAATCAAGACCATAGCATATCCATGTCAAAAGATACAAAAATCCAAGTTCTGTTGCAGTACCAGGGTCACACACCAGGGGATCCAAAATTGACTTTGACCTTCGTCTTCCAAACACCTACCCAAATACCAAATATCATTACAATCCATCAACAGGTTCTAAAGTTATGCTGACCACAAATATGTGGAAACACAAACAGACACACACACAGACACACCAAAAACTATACCTCCATTTTTCATGGAGGTAAATCACACGTTCTGTTCTGGAGATAGAGCACTGGAAACGACCCTTCCACACACTCCCATGCTACTGAAAACTCAAAACACATGTTACAGCTGCTAGCTGTCCCCAAGGAGGTTGAGACAGAGGGAATGAGGCCAGATCACTCCATATCAGGAAAAGGGGTGTAAATATTTTTTAAAAAACGAACCACAAAACAACAGCAAACTTCTAATCTACTTAATAGCACAATAGGTCACACACTCTATCCCCATAGCAAAGGAAATCGCAATCCATCCAGAGGTTCTAGAGATATCGGTCCGGAATCACAAAGATCCCTACCAGAAACAGTACATGCTTTTTTCAAGCATGTAACAAAAGCTTACTCATAAGTCACAAATAAGCGAAACTGCGCACAACATGACACGTTGCAAGGCGAAGACAAATACCCAGCGTTGCCAAGAATACATCAATGTGAACCAACAGGTGTTCCAGTATTTCATAATCTATGACGTGTACAAGGTCGTGGGAGTTTACGTATTTGTTGAAGACCAATGAAAGGATGACATAGCATAACCGAGGCATTATCACTAATGACAAGGCAGTTTTGTAGTTGGGGTTGTTAAGCTCCATTGAGTAAAGGGCATGGAATACATATTAAGAACATACTGATGGTAATGATAGTAAAGGTATTACTGCTTCGTGCGCATTTGAGCTGATCTTAATAATGGTATTCCTGACTTAGTGACCCTAAACAGAAAGCCACTTTGCCACTACTTTTGACTTATCTGTTAATATGCTATGTCATCCTTTTATTGGTAGTCAACACATACTCCTCTCACCTTGTGTACATCATAGTTTATGCAACATTTATTGTTTAATCATATGACTGGTACAGCTAGTACAAACTGCGCTCGACCGGACTGTAAGATTTGATCCACTCACACCTGGATGGACCACTACTTTTTTCGACAAGTATTGTGGGTTTTTTTAACGTGATCATAGTGTGACTCTCCTCAAACACATAAGCTCTAACATAACGTCCTCCGATATGACGCCCTTGACCGAAGTTTTTACCTAAGTTAAATACCTTTCCCAAGAACAGAACATTAGGCCTGCAGTGGGTTCGAACACGGAACCTTTAGATTCTGAGTCAACGACCCTACACATGAATCACATTGCCACTCTAGTCAATGTTATGTTTTTGCCTTGCAAAGTGTCGGGAATATGAAGAAAATTGAATACGCCTTCACGCAGCAATATTAATAGTGCGTCATTGACCGAAAGAACTTCTCAGGGTCACGCCCTGTACACGTGAAAGATAAGTCGTACCGTCTCTTCATGGCAAAGTAAATTTGTCATCTTTGACCTCCCTCCTAACTACGCATTCGTCTTGTTTAAAAATGACGTTTATCTACGTATACGTTTCCTATGTCAAACATTGTCTTTACCGGTCTGTATTTGCTTTATATAGATGTACATTAGCTTCCTCGGCCTTCAGTCGACAGTTATCAAACTCTCTGGCTGGGCTTCAGACGTCCCTTCTGTGCATGTTCCATTGCTGAGAACACGCAAGAGGATTGAAATGGCTCCGACAATGGGCACGCTCTGGCTGATGATTCTCGCAGCAAGCGGTGTACTAGCAACAAAAAAAGGTATTTATCGGCATTTGTGATATATTCTCGTATATCCGCCCCTTTGGAGAAACAATAGCCTCCACCAGGCCTTCCTACGGGGGTGCTGGGATCGTAGAATTCTGAAAAAAATCGAGAATTGTCCAGGGAAGTCAGTCCACACTTAGGTTCACGTTTTCTCTCCGGAGCGGCCGACCAACTCCTCTGTTAGCAAGACTCTCCTGGCAAATTATTCTCCCTATAATAGCCAGCGTGGTAGAGACTAGAAACAGTTTTGAGTGCTCTGTAGGGAAGCACCCCACAGGTGTGCACAATTTAGATATGCGAGAGTACATTTTACTGGGGACTTTACATGGGAAAATTATCAGTTTCAAGGTGGCTGATTTATGTGACCAGGCGAAATTATGTTAGTAGGCGTTAAATCATGTTTGCATATTTACCATATGGCAAATGGCTACCTTCTCATGATCGTCGCAACTATGTCAAATCCCTCAGAAAGGGAACGTCGTCATTTTTTCATAAACTATTATTTTTGTAAAACAATTGCTGAATATACATGTATCAAATGACAAGATTTGTTAGAAAGAATCAGAGGCAGTGTAAACGAACATTTTGTGGTTGCCACGTGTACGCTGCGCCGCACATCCTTCTTTCGTCTGGCGCGCCCTGTCTGCAGTCTCAGATCACGCAGTTTGCCTCTTATTTAGTCTTGAGGGTAAGACCGAAGGCGCCATGCAAGAGCACTCGCTTTTTTTTGTTTGCAAGAGTGCAGGTTTACATATACTTATGATATCGTAGGATTTTCAAGCAGGCTGCGACAGAAACAACTTAGCAAGGAATTACGGCGCCCTATTACGTAACAAAGCAAAGCAGCTGAATTTTGTAACACACGGGCACACAGTACGCGATCGTCCGATGTTGTCGGTCGATCGTCAGAAAATAGCACGGCGATCGTAGGACCAATGTGACCGGGACCCACAAAGCGTCGTCTGATGTTCAGTTATGCCATTCTCTGTTTCAGATATACCCGTGGAGTTGGAGAGGGCTGAGCGACAATCGATTCGTAAGATATTTCTTTTCTTCATTTGCTATTCCTAATGAACTAACGCCATGATGGTTCATTCTTTTTAAGTGTAGGGAGTTAGCAAGTGTACTTTCCCAGGACGCAAAGCTTGCGTGAGAAATATTCATAGACTAAGAAAGACGACCACATGAAAGAAGAAGAGTTACAAGTAGATCGTAATCTTCAAGGTCTGATGGCCTAATTCCCAAGATACTAGTACGCCGACACTCTCAATGTGCAAAGGTGGTTCAGAACTTGGGGCTCAATCTACCGCTTCAAGCTTGCATATATGACAAATAAGGGACTTCGATGGGGTTGGGGGACCAAAAGCTTTTTATGTGTTCAGTGAATACTATTTCGTAGTTATTTTCACCTTGCTTTTTTCTGAAAGTATCTCATTGCAAGACATTTCATGACGCCATAATCACGTCCCCAAGAGTTCAATATTGGACTACGCCCACTTTCACAAAGTATTTGGCTAATAGTTGAGCTTACCGTATTCGTTATGACTGCAGCTATTGCCTGCAATGGGCAGTTCACGAATGTGACCAGCGGTACAATCGAGAGTCCGTACTACCCCAACGACTACTACAATGGCGCCCTCTGTCTGTGGTACGTCATCGTGTCGCCAGGCGCCATCATCGAGCTGGCACTGTACGATTACTCCATAGAGAGCGGGTGGGACTTCCTGTACATCTACGATGGAGGCAGCCTCGCTTCACCTTTGATTGCCACGTATGTGAACTTCATGAACTTTGAAGAATTATACATGTTCGTTTCTTATTAAAGCTAATTTTTTTTTAATCACATGTTGTATTTTTATTTTCTTAACCTGTTTTTTTTTTACAATTGTAATATTAACACTGGACAACAGTCCTATATGGAACTTACAACGGTAACATCAATACTGGAAACCAGCTCTTTCAATAATGTTAACAAAAATGCCCCTGCAGTTCAAGTCGAGCTGCTAGGGGACCCAAACGGATGTCTTTTGATTTTTTTACGCTAGTTTTTAAATTTGGAAGTTATTTCTTTCTTCCATTTGTTTCCAACGTTGATCTCCAAGAATTACGGGGACAAACATGACTGACTCACACAATGCCTCCGCCCATGAGGCGTCGCTAAAAATACGGTAGTCTAGATCTGGATTAACCAACCAGAAGATTTTTGTGTGTCGCAGTTGCTGATCCTTTTAATTTTTTTCAGTATCACGGGAACTGGAGCCACTGAGATCTACAACACCACTTCTAACGTAGCTCTCCTGAAGTTCCAATCAGATGGAAGCGTCACCGACAGAGGGTTCCATTTGGACTTCGTCGGTGAGTTCTGTATATTGTGCATTTTACTTAGTACTTTACACAGCTCTGATCTTATCGGCAAATTCATGATATCGTTGCAAGGATTAGTGGTAACTGATGTTGTAGATGATGATGTTGTAAGAAAACTCATTGGTTACACAATCTCTCACTGTCGTATGTACGCATGGGCTGCTAGAATCTTGATAGATAATTTAGTTAGGCTGATATTATAAAGACGTTTGGATTCTTGTGATACCTAAAAGTGTCATCTTCTTTCTGTGATAAAGTTGTCATTCTCACCACTTCTCCTTTGTTTTGCATGATCATTTCTGTTCGTGACCACCAGAGAGGTTCTACCAAGACGCGCCACGTAAGTTTCATCCCTGGTTCGCATTTCTCTTTAGCCTCTACCAGGCTCCACAGGTTGCTCGAAAAATAGTAAGAATTGGCCAAATAAGACAGAAAACACGTCAGAGGAGTACAGTTTGGGACCTAAGGCCGGCCAACAGTACTAGGCCAATTAACTCCTACTAGGCTTTTATTCCTAACTTGGCCAACGTCCCCTTATTCGGCCAGGTGGAAGTCTGGAAGAGACTATTTCTCTTAACGAATACGTGTTCACTGTTGGCTGCAAAAGTCCATACTTGCCAACATTATAATTGCAGAAACAAACGAACAATCAAATTGACAAACGTTTAACAACCAATGAAGCAAATAAGACCAGATGTACTCCAAAAAGCGTCCGCTTCACATGTTGAATGACGTTTGATGGTACGCGCATTGCGTCAGATGGACGTCATATTGCGTCAGATTATGAACATGGTGCGTGAGAAAGCGACACATGTTTTATGATAAATATAATCTGATAAAAGATGACCGTCATATCGGCTTATTTGATAACTCGACGTCATGTTCTAAATGTCAACGACCAGAAAAACTAACCCATACAGATGAATATTGAAAAAATGATCTTTTGCAGTTTGCAATCATACTTTTGAATTCCTTTCACAGCAACTGGCAGCCCTGACACCTTCAACTCAGGTAAATATATCTGTTTGTAACAGGATATCTAAAGAAAATAATCTACATGTCTCATAGAAGTGACTTTTTGTGTATTTCTACACGTGCTGCTATGTTCTAAGTTCTAACATCTACATATACAATAGAATATCTCACTATAACTACCTAGTACTTACTCTGTTGACTTAAGATGGCCCAGGGCATATGAGCACTTCTTTCAAAGTCCTGTAGGAAAATTGTCATAACTCCGTCATAGAAGCTTGAAAATGCCTCAAATCTGGTGTATACGGAAAACACAACTATAGAAATGCAAACATGAGTCATTTATGAAGTTACATACTCTGAATTTTGAGATATTACAATTTATTATGATGTATAATTTTTCCAACAAAATGTAGTCTAGAAAACCATTCCCAACGCGCAAATTACATGAAATTTTTTTAGTACATACTAACATATGTTCCCTTTCAGAACTAGTGAGATTTATTGAGAAACATGTTCCTGCTCTGTGAAAAATATTGATTTTTTCACATTTATGCATATAATTTTAGGGTACCCTTTTCTATAATCACCTTATAACTCAAAACAAAGACCATATACAATATATTCAACTACATCTGAGTGTAGAACAGGACATTTCCAACGATTTAATTTCCTTTTCAATCATTTTAAGTCATTGCTACCGTTTTCTACAAAGGTTTGAAATTTGCACCATCAATTTTTACCCTGTAAGCCATGTTTTAGTAAATCTGCCCATCACTCAACGTGACAGGTCGTAATTAGCACCTCCATGGGAAGTAATTAGCTGTAATTTGCACTTGTGCCATGACAAAAGAACCAAGGTTTATTGTTATGCGTAGACTAGTCTGTTGGTATAAACAGTTGTTTTGTAGCAAGATTGTTATTATGCTCATAGAACGAGAAAAGTTTTAGTCAATGTTAGAGAATAAGTCTCTCTATTTACATTGAAGATGGATTCTGCAAGATGCACATCCAGAAAGCCATACAAAATGTAAAAGTAGGGTTCAAGCGCCACCAACTGGGCCGGGCATTTTGGCCCCGCAGCGCGGCTTCGAATCCCTGGTGTCAAGAGACTGTACTATTCGGCAAAAAACTCAGCAAAATTCGCTCAAAACAAGTCCGACTTGGCCTCTGTTGCAGTCTTCGAACGGGGCTAGTTTTTATTGGGGATGGGGGGAGGGGGCGTTGGTTCGCGATTTTCAACGTTTAGCTACGTTTTCATGCGCCGGGAAAGGGGTTTTGCCCAAGGAGCTTGGTTTGCCGAGGAAGGGAGTTTGCCGTAGCGTAAGATAGCATCATTAGCTTGGGAAGGAAGGCGGAGGCTAATGAAACTCCTCACTAATCTTATGCTACCGCAAGTTCTGCTAGGGGATAAGTTATATAGCTCAGGTATTAACCTCCTTGCTCAATACATTACAACCTCCTTGACTCAATACTGCCAAACTGGGGTATGAAATGACGCGATTTTGGTCCAACAATTTTTTCGAACGCACCAGAATAGAACAGAGAGCCAAATTGTGTGCTTTGAGAAGTAAAACATAATACGGGTTGCTATAGTTTGCATGAAATAGTGTATAAAACTGACCGCCATGAGAACAACAAATCATTAGAGAATACTATGCAATCTACAGCCATAATGATTCTGGCCTGTCGCCATGTTTGTTATCATTACTGATTAGAATGTTTGTTTAGGGCTGTCAGAGTAAAATTGCCTATGATGAAAAGAATTTGAAATCCACCCAAATGCATGTACAGTATACTTCGATGTGTAAACTTTTGTAGAAAAACGTGAAAAAAGTGACAAGGTCTCCTCCTTCTATATTTCCCCCAAGACAATTGTACAAAAGTTGTGTTATTTGGAGGTTGGTCCAGGCAGACAACCATACATATGATCTAGGCCGACAAAGGAAAAGACACTAATTCAACTCGTATGTTCTTTTCTTTTTATAGCTAGAATCCTGTGCTTCCCTTATCAGAAACGCCCATGTTGGTGAAATGCCCTTTCCCCGGCCGTTATATTGGGCAAAAAAGTCTGGTCACTTAGGGCAAGGAGTTTATATAGAAATATATAGGATGTCTTCTATTTAATGTGTTTATGTTGTGCTGTGCTCTTTTGCAGTTTACTTGAAGCACTTCAAGTATGATGCATAACATTTTTGATAAATGTTTATAGAGCAGCGGGAGTGGTTAAAACTTTCAGAAGCATGTCAAATACTTCAAACATCTATCTGAGTATGAGACTGTGATTTTTTCCCCATCTTTTGTATGGGTTAGATTGTAGTTCTCCCTGGTTGTGAAGAAGGTACTTTTTGTTTGTCGTTCACACCCGGACACAGACAAAAGACCAGACTACACATACGCCGTGGCAAATACAACTTTTACAATCATGCCCTGCTGAAATTTAGGGTTGAACAAAGGAGCTTCCATGTTTGCTCAACTGTGATTGACAAACTCAAAAGTGTCATATTTAAGTGTCAAATTTATGGTTAAAGAAAATGAATCAATAAGAATAAAGAAATGACGATTAGAAAATAGATTGAAAGTTAATCAAAGTGCATGCATTCCCATATCCCCATTCAGCGTTTCACAGATGTGTATTGTTTCTTGTTTTGCCGAAATCATTAGTGGCCATGAACCAGTATTCTGTATGTATAAACACACGACTGTCTTGTCCTTCCCTTTGCACTTCCTCAGATTTTAGAAATTGAGTGCGAGCAATTACCTCACCAGGACAGATTAGCGCCTAATTGGGATGCAAAGTGAAGGCGGGACACTGGGCGGCAATTATCACTCAAACTACTGCATATTTACAAGCTATATGCTGGCACTTGGCTCATTTCAATATCCAAGTACCTAATAATCATATTTAAATGAGATTTCTGGCAAGGCAGGCCTGGGCAATCTTAAATGAATGGAGTAGTCTTATCCAACTCTATGCCTTGAATTGTACCTGTTATAATAGCCCGATCCCATGGCTTCGCCGTCAAAACGTAAACGTACAAAAAGGCACACCATGCAGCCACTCTCTCATTGGTTGAAGTCCTAATTGAGATTGACAGTCTTGACTTGATCTCATTATGGTCCTGTTGTGACAGGTTGCCCCAACTCGAGGATCTACAGTTCAGAGGGGTACATCAGCTCCCCTGGTTACGCCGCCGGCTACCAGAACTACACCGAGAACCTGAACTGCGTCTGGGAGATCGTCAACCCCTTCGGCGCCACCTTCAACCTCTGGTTCGTAGCGTTCGACCTGGAGTGCGAAAGAGACTACCTGAACGTCTACACTGGTGCCAACCAGCATAGGTAGGGAGGGCTACGTGTTAGTAGTATAGGCAATTCCACATAGAATCGCTAGGGAACGGCGGCTCTGTTTAAGCGGTGAAGACCTAACCATATATTAAACCTCCAAGCCAAGCACACACCTGGCTGACTAAACTCCTTTGCGCAATTGCCAGCTTTTGATACTGTCTTATTTTGCCGTAAAATCTGCTTGGAGATTACTAGCCACAGATAAGAGAAGCTACGTGACGTGTTGATATAGCGAGATACACACACGCGTGGTTACGCCGAAAAGCAGATACTCTAGCAACTGGATAGAAATTTTGAATCCAGTTGCTTGAGTAACTACTTTTTCGCGTATCCTTTTTGCATGTCTAACCTTCATAGAAACACATGTATTTCTTCTAATAGTCACTAGACTGATTGAACTGAATTGTGGATACTTGCTATAGGGCTGACGTCAGTGTTGCGTTGCGCAGCACAGTGCACAAAAAACGATTTGGGTGTGACTCAAAATCCTTGAAAATCCTTTTTTTCCTTGAAAATATTTGCCCAATCTGGAGACTTTTTGAGTTAAAAGGGATAGGTAGGGCCTAAGCTTTCCTGTTTGGGTCAAAATTTGTTCAGTTTAGCAGTTTAGCTGGTGTCAGGACAGGTTTTAGTTATAGTGTGCTACCGGTTGTATCAGGAGGGAACAGGGGTCAAAGGTGATGTTTCTTTCATAGAGCGAGCTTTTCTCGGAGAATGAGCCGAACAACCCCCTGTTTTCTTTGAACAGTCATAAACTAGACCAAAGTGGCTTTCTGGTGGAGAAGAATTTTTAAGATTGAAGTATGGGTTAGTACTTTTTTAAGCCTTCATTCAGTGTATTATAACATGCCTTCCAACGGGCAGTCCTAACTTCGATGTCTGACCTGTAGATACTCCTGCGAAATGGACCCCATGTACGGGTGTAACATCACAACAACCGGGCCCACGGTCACCATCGAGTTCACCTCGGACGATACCGTCAACAACAGAGGATTTTTCATCGGATACGAGAGTAAGTTTATTACAATAAGCCCTTTCGCACATTCGAGTACACATGCGCGGGCGATAGGAGTTCAGGGTAATATGTCAAAGGTAAGTATATTAAGTTCCACCATCATAACCCATTCACCGTTTTTCAAACATGCCATGATACCAAATGTAAAGTTACAACATCACAGAGGGATCGACACAGGTAGGTGATGACTACGTGCGTCTGTATTTACGTTTCTGAAGGAAATGAACTATTGACTTCAACAACACCCCCCCCCCTTGTGGAAGCCAGGTGATTGCTTTGGGGCCTTCACCTTTGACATATTACCCAGAGTTCCTGTCGCCGCGCATGCGCACTAGGATGTGCGAACCACGAATGTGTGTTGACTTCTTCAAGTAGATGTCAAAATCCCCCTTAACACGTCTAGAAATGTCTGTTGTGAGACGGATTATGTCTAGAGTGACGATCTCTCGAAATGGATATCATTCCGTGCCATGTCTCTTACGTCGTTTGGGTGCAGTCACACGAGCGTGTATATCAAGTCCGTATGAGTTCCGTATGACATACGATTTATGACCTTGCTTCCTAATAAAGAGTGCCATCTTTTCTTTCAGGTTCGAAGTACACCGACCTACAGGAGACACAACCACAGCATACCAGCAGCGATCCTTGGCCCGGGTATGCCTGTCAAATTGAGCCACCAGGTTAGTATTGCTAAAAAGTAGCGGCTATACCAATACTCAGCCATCCTAGATACCTGTTAGCCTGCCTAAATCTCTCGCTTATAGCAGGCCACGCAACATCCGGCGGGAGAGGAGCCGGTTACAGTCCGGAACAGCAGAGTTTGTGTCACACAGACTGATATAAGTTAGCCTTATTAGATATCTCGCCTATAGCAGCCCGCCCAGCATCCGGCTGGCCGGGGAGGTGCCAGTTACAGCCCGGCCTGGACAGCAGAGTTTGTGTTACAAATGTACAGACTAGATATCCAGTCATTTGACAGCTATGTATTTTTTTTCATGACAGAGGAACCTGACTGTTACACCGGAGACGGCCGTGACTACCGTGGACGGGTGAACGTGACCGAGAACGGGTACACGTGCCAGCGCTGGGACGTGCAGGTACCGCACTACCACGTCTACAGCCCCGACAGGTTCCCTCAGTACGGGCTGGAGGAGAACTACTGCCGTAACCCCGGCAACGGCTACAAGCCCTGGTGCTACACAACGTCCCCTAGCGTCAGGATCGAGTACTGCGACGTCAGGGAGTGTGGTAAGATTTTCCTTCTGTCTTTGATAAATGTATCTCGTGTATGGAAAGTAATGTGTTATTTTCCTTTCTCATTCTGTTCGTAGCCAATCAGATCTTAGGTTAGAAATTAGCTGTCTAGCAAGTACTGTAAATGCAGAAACTTTTGCGGTGGTTAAATGTTCGCAGTTTTCGCGATGGCCGCTTCACCGCGAATTAAAAACCACCGCAAACACCTTTCCATGGTAGTTAAAGACTGCAGTGCATGGTGCTACCGCGAAATTAAAACCACCGCGAAAAGTCCTTTTTCCCGCTACAGCGAAATTAAATCCCTGTGAACTTAAATGCATTTACAGTATAAGCAATTCTTAGTTATTGTGTGCAAGTAGCTTGACAGAAGGCTACGGGAAAAATATTCTGCATTTTCGCGAAAATGTTTCCTATCTATTTTTTTCATTTCTAAAGAAACTTGAAAATACAGTTCTACTGGTTCTCCTCCCTACTGCTACACTTGGCACTACTGTGAGAAAAACTGTACCATACATTATTTACCAACATTATAGACCTATTCACGGCACCAAAGGAACTGTCTGGACATGCAAAATTGACCAGGAATGTTCAGATAACGTAAAACAAAAGTTGGAACTTGTAACAAGTTTGATTAATGTTGCCAATTTTGTTCCACAGCCGACTTTACGACTCCAGCACCCGGGTTCGAGGCTCCCCCTCGCTGGAATAACACTGGCGTCAACAATACTTTCACAGGTAGCGTTGAATTTTACATATACGTTTAGAGTAAATAATACAACTCTTGAACAGATAGGTCTTGTACCAGGAACTGCTGGAACTGGATTTGCCGCTACATCACCAGTTAAAGATATACTGCGTATAGAACTTTGTTTTGTGGGAATGTCGTTACTATATTGGATGCCATCGAATGTTGGACGTTTAGTTACTTGGAGAGTTTGGCCCTACCCCTATCCCTATCCCTATCCCTATCCCTATCCCTATCCCTATCCCTATCCCTATCCCTATCCCTATCCCTATCCCTATCCCTATCCCTATCCCTATCCCTATCCCTATCCCTATCCCCATCCCCATCCCCATCCCCATCCCCATCCACATCCCCATCCCCAGCCCCAGCCCCAGCCCCAGCCCCAGCCCCAGCCCCAGCCCCAGCCCTAGCCCTAGCCCTAGCCCTAACTGAAACCCTAACCCTAACCCTAATTCTAACTCACCCTTAACCCTACGACCCGAGTCGTCCTGGACCAGGTGCCGAATCGGCCTGATCGGCTGGGGGCTGAACTGACCAGGTGCCGAAATGTCCTGATATCCTGCTAGCAAAGATGAGCCTCATAGACAGAACAGCACCACTTCCATTTTGTTAACGTTTTGACCTTTTTTGTTCTGTCTCACAGAATGTGGAGGAACGCTGTATCTCGATGCCGGGTTCATAGACAGCCCGGGTTTCGGTGTCATGAGATACCCTGACAACGCCAGGTGTGAATGGACCATTATCGACCCGCACGACTGGGGCTTCAGGCTGATTCTGGAAGACGCCAGCATGGAGTGTGGCTATGACTCCGTCACAATTTACGACGGAGCTGCCAATGGCACGGAGCTTGCAAGGTAAACAATAGCCTTATTGTTGTATCCGAGGGAACAAGTTTGGATGCAACAATGAAAAAACAGATTGCAGATCAGAAGAATTTCAATTAGAAAAAAAAATTGTTTCTGACTTATCAATCATCTTTTTTTGCTGGACAGGCAGGTGCGGCAATTTTGGCAGTCTCGTATAATCTCGTCGATATTTGCGAGATTTCACTTAATGTCCATGAATCCCGGGTTCGAAACACCCGTGCCCGTAAACGTAGAAAAACAGTTAAGTACTTTCACCTAATCTATCAGCAAATCTTTTCAGCTACTGTACTGCTGATACCTGTGCCATCGAGACCACACAATCAACCGTCACCGTGGTCTTCAATTCGGACGCTAGCATTACAGGCCGCGGGTTTAGACTAAGATTTGGAAGTAAGTATCTTTCAATGGTATCACCTTGTTTCCGTCGACGAGCGTAGGCGAATACTGTTTCATTCGACTTACATTAATCCAACAGCATGAGTATTACACCACATCTGAATTTTAAAGCAACTTTCACAATGTGTTCAACCGAGAAATTCTAGCAAACATGATTTTGGGTCGTCTCAATGGCTTTCCTCAAAATGCCTATTTCAGTGCCCATTATCACTTGTACAAAGAAGCGAGAAGACCACACTGTGCTTAGCACCATCAAATAGTTGAATTGTATCCTTTTCTGCATATGTCTGTTATGTCTGTTATGAGCGAACTGTGCCAATTGCAAGCCCGTCAAGGAATGAATTTACAATACAGGTCTTTAATTCATTCATCATAACTGCCATTCTGTAACGTTCACGTTTTCTCCCAAGGTCTGTACATCCCAAATGTCTTTCCCGCGTTCCCGATTGCGGGCTTCCCCTCGTGTACCAGCATCGTCGACTTGGGTTTGACACCTCCAGCCCCCACACCGTCTCTAGGTAAGGTTTTGGACGTTTATGCAGCTTCCAATAATTGGATGTAAATATTGTAAAGTTCTTGTTAAATCGCGGCGAGATGGGACTGGAGACGTGGTTTTATTTTAATTTTGCGGTTGATACAAACGTAGTAAAAGACAGAACACATACAATGTATTCGCGGTTTGATTAATTTCCTGGGAGAGGTCAGTGATCTTCGCCTTCGGGTACATGCCAACTTCAATCAGTTGAACACTCTGACACGGTGGGTGGTGGTCGCTAGTCTTTGTACAAGTTTGTGTTGATGTAGTTTCAGCTTCGAGCTCCTCAGTAAGCAGCGACCCTGTCCGCCAACCTGCAGCTGGGTGGTGCTGAGGACCCGTGACTACAATTACTAGTTTATGAGGGAATGTTCAAATGCATGCAATGTCTTGTGAATTTTATAACATGTTCTGGGAGGTGATTCTGAACTCTTGCAGTTCTTTGGAAAACGAGTTCAGGCGACAGTATGCCCGCGGTGACGTATTCTCAATACGAGAAGGATCTAACAGCCCCTTGCTAGCGAGTTTCATTGGAGTTACTACAATATCGCTAAAGCTGGGAACATAAAGCCACCACGACTATGACTATGACAGTTCATTTTCGATGATGTTTACAACAGGTAGTTAGTAAGATATTCGGTAACCTTTTTTTATAGATGAAGTTCAGGTCATCTTGGTGGACGGTAACGGGATCAACAGCGGTCTTGTTGAGATCTTCTACGACGGCCAATGGGGAAGCATCTGTGACGACGAGTTCGACAAGGCCGACGCTGACGTCATCTGTCGCCAACTCGGCTTCAGCGGAGCCGACGCTTTCTACGGAGATGCCTACTTCAACGAGGGCCACGGACCGATCTGGCTGGACGATCTCGCCTGCACTGGAGACGAGAACCTCATCACGGAGTGCGCTCACCCAGGCTGGGGCGTCCACAACTGTCAGCACAAGGAAGACGTAGGAGTGGTCTGTGCAGGTGAGAACCAAAGACAAATAACAGATCCCAATAAGAGGGCCCATGGATGAAATTGCGCATGCGCAACGAAATGCATTGTGGGTAAAATGCCAAAGGTAATGGCCGCTAACTTGTAGAGTCCGTGTCCTGGCCATGCGTAAAATATGTCGAGACGTGTTTTGTTTATGTCACATGATCCTTCAACTTTGAACGTCGAATCATGTACCAGCATATAACAGAGCACGGTTTTCATAGATACTTGCCAATTTTCTTTACAGGGTCACGTGGGTCTAATCACGTGTCATAAGTCATTGGTCACTCGACTCTGAAGAAGAATGTTATAGGAAGACTAGAAATTTGACAAAAATCGGTATCTTTTCCTGTTTGTTAGAACACCGGATAGCTCTCGACAGACCATTACCTACGATTGGTCCTTCTGGCTGCGTTACCTCTGGTCAACCGTGACCATAGATTCAATCACATTGGCACAAACTGCCAAGAGACAACGTGATTAGATGGTAAATTCGCCAGGAGGAGGTATCTGATTGGTAAGCACTAATGACATACAAACAGTTAAGCTAAATATCTTTACATACTGCTTCTGCTTCTTACATAGTGATGTCTCTTTTGTTTGAAGAGTTTCGGATTCGTCTGGTCGACGGAGATTTCGACCACGGCCGACTGGAGGTGTTCCATGACGGCCAGTGGGGGACCGTGTGCGACGACAACTTCGGCATTAACGAGGCCGACGTGGCGTGCAGGGAGCTGGGATTCCCCGGCGCCGACCCGACCCAGCCGATCGTTTCCTGGGGACCAGGCACCGGGCCCATCTGGATGGACGACGTGAAGTGCTCCGGGACCGAGCCTTCTCTTGAGTACTGTGACCAGAGGGGGTGGGGAAGCCACAACTGTGATCACAGCGAGGACGTCGGACTCATCTGTGGTGCGTATAGAAAGAAAGCCTGACAAAAACACCATTACCTAATTGCTAGTGACCACACAGTGTTGAATCACTAGTTTATCATTCAATATCGATATCTTTCGTACCAAAGCTAGATTAGTACAAGATTAGTATGTACAAGATTGTCTTAAACTTAATTCCCTTGCAATAGAATAGCATGCTGATTAATTGGATGCTTCCATCTTGCACTACGACCCTCCTAAGTACAAGTTACTGTTAGATACTTCAGAAACATTACTAACCTATGGAACATGCCGTTTTCATAGATGCGCCAGTCACAACAACGGAAATGCAGCCAACGACGATTCCGCAGACCACCTTGTATCCTGACAACGGCATCATCACATTCTCTGGTACGTTTCGTATGTTCCATACGACATACCAACGTGTCTTAGTTAGTTTTGTCTCACTGATAATCTTAGCATGGAAGTACACCTGTGTTGGTATATGACACAATGAATGAAGACTAAAGTTTACGTAACCAACACAAGAATGCCTAATGTTCTTCGGAAACTTCCCATAGTGAGTTTTCAGAATCTTTCACAGAAAGGTTAAGGTTTCGGTCTGAAGTCCACCCTTCTCGCTCCATCAGCACCGGCCAATCAGACACCTTCCCTCATGTTGCTAGAGGGAAAGTTACTAGCTAATCATGCTGCCTCTTGACCTATGACGGTGACGCGATTGGCTAGTACTATAGTGAAAACTGCCCAGTGCTGATGCAGCGAGAAGGACGGATCGCAGGCCTGCCGCGCGCGGTGCTTGACATATACAGCCACGAGTCTGGTATCTCATCTAAAATCCACGTATTCTTTCAAGGTTTCAGTGTGAGGCTTTCTTCCGGAGGACCGAACTACGGCAGGGTTGAGGTTCTGGTGAACGGGACCTGGGGTACCGTCTGTGACGATAGATTCGGCGCCGACGAGGCCAGGGTGGTCTGCCAAGAGCTCGGTTTCCGTGACTACATCAGCTTTGATGGGGGCGCGCACTACGGCCTGGGGACCGGGCCGATATGGATGGACGACGTCCAGTGTACCGGCTACGAGCCGTCTATTCAGTTCTGCCAGCACCGTGGATGGGGCGTGGAAAACTGTGGCCACCACGAGGACGTTGGCGTCGAGTGCCAGGGTAAGGAGCGATTTAGTCTGTTTCTACCCCCTCACATTAGGCGAAAATCGATCGGACGACGAGTCTGTGAGCTCTAAATTACGAGGAGGTATGACCCTGCTACCGACGAAGAAATGGCAGAGTTCCCCCTTTTCCGTCAGGGTCATGCCTCTTCGTTATTTAGAGCTCGCAGACTCGTGCGATCGATTTTTTTTCTAATGTGACGGGGTATTATGAAACCACATTGTACATGTAAATTTTTTATGAAGGTTACACATCAAGGTGAACAGTATTTTCAAGAAATTCAATCTCTACAACTGGACAAAATTCGGAGATAATTTTCAGGACGTTTCGATGTGACATTTGTATACGATTCTTAAGAGTTAGTGACTTTTACAATTCGACTTTTTTTTGCGACGCCTCAGGGGCTAGCCTAATAGTACAGAGAGCGCCCGTTTGACAAGAATCCCCAAAAGTCCAGTTTTATACGAGTATCGGTTCGCTCTGCAAGTTTATTTTAGTCCCGCGAAACGTCCAAAAGTAATCCTCGAACTTTATCCTGTTGTTGAGATTGAATTGTTGCTGGTTTGCTCGCTATGAGAACAGCAGTACACTTTATAATGCATTTGATGTTTGACAAGGATATGTGTGACTGTGCTTCAGGACCGGATAGGACCCTCATCGACTGTGACTTCGACACGAACAGATGCAACTTCACCGGTGATGCTACAGCAGACTTTGAGTGGAGGCGCAGAGCCGGCAGAACGCCTTCTGCTTCGACTGGCCCAAGCTTTGACCACACAACTGGAAGCGGTTTGTAGCTGTTTCTATATACAGTCTATAGTTTACTGCAGTTTGTTTTTGGTCACGTTCAATTAAGTTAGTTTGTTTAGTTAAGCAAGTCTAATGCAGGTAGTGAACTAGTGAAATTTAGTCTAGTTGTAGCTCCTTTGTTGCGACGCGTACACACGCTGCACTTCAAATATCTTCCTTCCCTTCAACCTTTGCAACATCCTTCCTTACACATTGATTGTTCTTTCGTGCACTGAGAGGTACAAATGTGACATGATGTGCACACGTCTTTTATTGCTCAGCATTATTTTGTGTATGCTTATAACACTTACAGGGTTTTGTTATTTTTGTTAAGGAAAAATCGAAATAGCATAGAAATATGACACTTGTCTAAAGGTGCGACACGAGCTTGTATATCACGTGCGTATGAGATCCGTACTGACATTTGTTCATGATACGCAGTTGTACGCAAAATATGCACCTTGTACGCATCTGAAGCGCTTTGTGTTAGTTTTAGGCACGCAGGCATACGTACAATAGGCCCTGTATACGCGTACCTAAAACTGACACAAAACGATTGAGTTGCGTATGAATGCGTATTGTGCGCACGACTACGTATAAATAAAGTCAATATAGACCTCATTCGGACTTAATATACACTCTCTTGTGACTGCACCTTAACGTTGATAAATATCGCCCACAGGATACTACATGTACATCGAAGCATCATCGCCCCGTCAGCCGGGAGACACTGCTCGCCTTGTGAGCCCCGTGCTCAATGCATACGGAACGCACTGCCTGCAGTTCGCCTACCATCTGTACGGGGACAGCATCGGTGAGCTGAAGGTCCTGGTCGGGTCTGAGGTTGTGTTCTTCCGGAACGCTAGTGATGGAGACTTCTGGCAGGAAGCCAAAATGGACGTCAGCCTGAACAACAATCAGGTTTGGGGCTCAAGTTATTTTCTTGCCTCAGATGCAACATTAATTTTGATTTATATATATACATATATATATATATATATGTCTTGTCCATATCTAATGCCAGCTCCGCCGTTTGCATCAATGTTTGAAAGCCACCGTGGCGTACCGGTCCTAGATTCGTTCTTATCGCTAGCGTGTGTAATTCTGCGATCACTATTGCTCCGGCGCCCGTAGGAGATGTAGCCCCGGCAGGGCTTTGAAGTCACAAATTCATCCGGTATTCCGGGGAGAACAGCTCTTGGTGTTTTCACGAGTAGGTCAGGCGTCTATTTGTTGCCGGGTCCCGTGTTGATTTTTACTCCGAGTTCCAAATAAAATCCCGGGCCCCTGCCGTGTCCAAAAGTAACCAGGTAGCCTCAGAGTGTCCCGCGGGTCACGTAGGGGTCACGGACGAACGTGCAAGAAAAAAAAACAGCCCGCAAATAACCGACGGGGATCCTTTTTTTCCAATTAAGACCGAAGCATTAGCGCAGGCCAGCCACCAGCCAACAATATACTCTCTCACCTGTTGTTGGGAGGGATAGTTAACAGTCAATCACGTTGCTCCTCGAACAAAGGCGGCGATTTGATTGGTCAGTGATAGCTGTACGGAACGCGAGCCGGAACGCCAGCGTTATTGCTTGATATATATGGTGGATTTGGCATGAGAGGATTTGGTTTTAGCTACATACCTCTAAACTTCTCCTTGCATGTCTGGCAATCGGTGAATGTACACTTCTATTTTGCTGAAAGCTCTAACAAGGTTGTTGACCTTCCTTACAGATCACCTTTGAGGGTGTTGTCGGCATCGGGTGGAGAGGAGACGTCGCCATTGATGACGTTCTCCTGTACAGTGGATCTTGCCAGTCCAACGGTTGGTGGCGTCTTGATGTTCGCATAGATTCCCTCAGGGTGTATACTAATCAACGATTATTCATTGATGTTCTCGATGAATGGTCAGGAACATCAAATTGAATGTACATGGTGGCAATTACAATGTCTTGAAGCTTTCGATATTGACGCTTCATATGAACAGAAGAATCTAAATATTGACCAGTGGAGTACGGGAACGGTTCATAGAGATGATGATGATGATGATGGTGTGCGTGTCCGTGTGCATGTCTGTGTGTGCATGTGTGTGTTTGTATGTGTGTGTGCGCGCGTGTGTGTGTGTGTGCAGGTGTGTATGTGCGTACATTGGCGCTCCCGTAACATGTTATTTCTATATTTTGTACAGCCCCAATAGCTACAACGCCTGCCTTGCCGGCCACAACCACAATTCCAAGCGTCATCAATCTGGGAGGTGAGTGCAGAGTTACAGAAATGAATATGGCGCATATGGCGAATTTGAAAAAAAAGTAGAACGTATTCGCACTCAAATGAAATAAAAAATGTGTGCAATACACCTCCAAACAGATGGTTTCCGGATGATTATCGATGTTTTGTGATATTTTTACAAGAAGATGGACTTTTAATATTATACCACCAGAGTCCCAATGTTGCAATTGAGGCGTAAAGCTCCGAGAATGAGCCAGGTCTTAAGCGGGTATCTCACTGAAACTGCGATGCGTCGGTGTCGTCCGTGGAGCCTAGCGATGTGACAGAGCGCTCAACGGATTTCATCGATAAGGAAACGAGTCTACTTCCGTTCTTTTTTTTTCTTTTCTTTTTTAATTTTTAGTCTTATTTGTACTTTTTGTATGGTACTCCCTTTCTAAAGTCAACGGTAACACAAATTCAATTCAAAACGCACGCGCAGCGATGCCGCCAAAGTACCGCAGTCCCTTGAGATACCCCCACCCCATAACACATGCTTAATGACTTAATGAAGCATAAAACAGTCATGTTAGGGAAAAGATTGCAGTTATATTTTTTGTGATAAAACGTTAACCCTTGCTCTATGCCGTCCTTCCTGGCTTCCAGACCACGATATCGGGTTGGAAGATGGCGGCTACAAAAACGGGAAAATGTCGCATTTATTCATTTTTCTTCAAATTAAACGTTTACTCTTTCTCTATGTCATTGTCCTGCCTTCTAGACTACGATATCCGACTGGAAGATGGCGGCTACAGCTACGGCAGGGTGGAGGTCAGGGTCAACGGGGAGTGGGGGACGATCTGCGACGACGGCTTCGGCGAGCCCGAGGCGGCTGTGATCTGTCGGGAGCTCGGCTTCGCCGGCGTGGAGGCCTTCTACCCCGGAGCGTACTACGGAGAGGGCACGGGCAAGATCTGGCTGAGCGACGTGAAGTGCTCTGGTGACGAGTCGGCGATCAGACAGTGCGGCCATGCCGACTGGGGCGTGAACAGCTGCCTACATGCGCAAGATATAAGCGTCGACTGTAAACAAGGTAACGTCGGCGCACTTTATATTTTTGACTTCTATTGTTTTAGGCTAGACATGCAGATGTAACAATTTTATCCCAGAGACCTTGATGGTGTCAACACACCATATACTAATGGAAAAACAGATTATATGAAAGAGACAGTAACTATAGGTTTCCGGCGTGTCAATGTTATCGGCGCCTGTGAACTGATGATTTTTCAGGGAAGCGAGTACAGTAAAACTGATGGCGCACAAACTAGATAAAAGGTGCTTTTGTGTGGAAAAATGTCAGCGCGTAATACTTTATGGACAGGACGTTTTCTGGTCGGGAGCGGGGGATGGGTGGGTCATGGGCTCTCAAAAAAATATATAAGTGATCACAGATTTTCACCTTCTACAACAGTGTTTAATCCATCCTTAATTGTACTTTCCTCCAGAGATCGAAGTTCGTCTGGCTGACGGTGATACCAACTACGGCAGAGTGGAGGTTAAGTACGACGGTCAGTGGGGCACGATCTGCGACGACGACTTCGGCGAATCCGAGGCCAGAGTGATCTGCCGGCAACTCGGCTTCCCCGACTTCGAGACCTTCCACTACGGCGCGTACTACGGACCGGGGACGGGCCCTGTGTGGCTGAGCAACCTCCAGTGCAATGGGTTCGAGACGAATGTAGAGGACTGCAGTCACAGCGGCTGGGGCATGAACCCACCCACCTGCACCCACCCACATGACGTATCCGTCGTCTGCCAGGGCTCAGGTGGGCGTCATTTTTTTATTCACATTTTTTAAAGAGGATGAGACAGAAAGCAGGCACTGCTTATCGAGGTCTTCTCCTCATGTACATAAACAAAATAAAGACACACATACAGGACGACAAAACGCTAACAAATAACAAAGTCAAGAGATAATGATAACGACATAAGGAAACAAAGTGACGTGTAGCTGGTATACAAACTTAGAAGTAATCAAATAAGGTTATAAGTCAACTAAAATGACCTGTCTGTTGGATTAATTTAAAAATACAACATCAAATAAATGATAGTTCTGAATGCTGGATAGTACTGTATTTCCCCTGAGTTGGGGTTGAACACAAAACATAACGACATGAAAAAATAGGACGTCATTAGCTTTCAGTTGTGAAACGGAATGTGTTATTATTGGTGTGTTTGTTTGTTTGTGTTTATACGTTACGTATTTAAGATATGCTAGTAATGTTTACCGTAGAATGAGTGACAGCCAGGAAGTTAAGTTCAGAGTTGTCAGATTTAATCATTTATCAACCACGTTTCGCAACTGAAAGACATTCCAGGTCATGGGATTAATGGAAGAGCAATTGGAAGTATTGCATTCTGTGTTAAATGTTTTGTTTCTTCGTGTTTTCGCACATATATGCTAGTCAATTTGACCATATAGCGACAGGGAATCATCAATGGATACGTGTCTTGGTAATCAAAACATTCTTTGCATGATTACTGAACCGCAATTTTACAAAATGAGAAACTCAATATTTCACCAAGACCTTCGAAATCTTCAAACGTTTCGTTTGCTTACATCCACTCGTAACTCTACGCGTCTGCTTGAGGACAGAATCACCGTGTGCATCTATTTTCATCAATTGAATAAAAGAGCCTGTAACTTACAGAAAAGAAGACGTTTAAAATGGAGAGCGGACATGGGTTGGGTTGGGAAACGGTCAGATATTTCAGTAATTGCTGCCTGGCATGTCTCATTACCTTCATCGACGTATGAAGAGCTATCGCCTGTTCTTTCCACCCATAACGTTTCTTCTTACTACCCATTGGTAACTTTGCTCTGTTACAGTTTCAACCGGAATTAGCATTGACTGTGACTTCGAACAAGGCCTGTGCGGCTACTACAACTACAAGTTCACGCGCACCGAGGGGCCGACTAACAACGACACAACCTCAGGCCCAAGCGGAGACAGCAACACTGGATCCGGTAAGGGATATCTTGTTTCTTCTTTTCATTCTGTCGGGGGGGGGGGGGTACTGGATACAAATTGGATATTCACTTGCAGACGTTTCAGGAGACATCCATCACAGCGTTACTAGAATTTTTATAACCGCGTCATTCTAGTGACACTCAAGTCATGAATGACTAATAGTCATGGATGTCGCTGGATATGTCTGAAAATAAACACCCGATTTTTATATTGCTTACCCGTATATCTAACCTTCATAAATGTAACGGAACTATTTCTTTTCTGCGGCAGGATACTATGTGTACACCGAGTCGGCCGAACTGGCCCCGGGCGACGCCTCCTTCCTTCTGAGCCCCGTGGCGAGCTTGAACGTGCCGTCCCAATCCTGCCTGCGGTTCTCCTACCACATGTACGGGACAGACATTGGAGAGCTGAAGCTGTACGTCCAGAACGGGTCCGGCAACTGGTACCAGCCGTTCGATCGGTCTGGCGACCAGGGAGACGCCTGGATCACGGAGAATATAGACCTGAACGCGCCCGTCGGCCAGGTAAGAACGCATATCTCTAACACGATGATAGGGGCGCAAGGTGTTTGTGGTTATGGTTATCAACTTAGAATCTTAAGGCCTGAGTTCGAATCCACTAACTTTTGTCAATGACACCGAATAAATTTTGTTGGAAAGCAGGTTTTACCCTAACAAAGAATTGATATGTATAGAAGGTTAAGACAATTCAATCAATCAATCAATCAATCAATCAATCAAATGGTTTATTCGTTAAAAGGCGTAGCAGCCAGGGGCTGAATTATGCCCTCTTCACAAAACAAAGTATTGCACTACACCATTGTTCTTGCATGACATATTACAGACATTACACGTTAAAAAGGTACACATTACACAAGTATGGCACATCTCATAAAACAATCTCGTACGTTAAAATCTGGTACAATGTATTGACTAGCTATAGTTCTTCACTTCATGGAATTGAGTATACGCAGCAGTGATGGTACTGGGCTATTGGAAAATCTAACAGTTCTGCAGGTAGGTATTGTTAGTTTGTTCGAGTTTCTTAGTGACCGTCCGTGCGTTAGCCTCCTGGGAGCTGGTACTAAATCAACAGTTCTTTCTGATGTTGTCATGCTTTTGACTCCCTTAGCCGGCTATCTCCCTTTGGCCGGCTATACTCCTTTGCCAGCTTTGATACTATTTCTAAGGCACCGTAGGGTCTGCTTGGAGACTAGTTCGCAAACTTGATACACAGGTTAGCTCTTCTGCTAGCAAGTGCCTCTAGGTTACAGACATCGAGTGCCGTGTTGTAGTCTGTGTAGGCCCGCCCAAGGATAATGCGTAATGCCCGCTTCTGCACTCGTTCAATAGCTGTTGTTTGCTTGTTGGTGAGACTATGGTGCCAGACCGGTACGCAGTATTCAAGCACTGGCCGGATGAGCCCACAGTATACAGTACCTAGGTCAGGTAGTTGGAAGCCAAAGGTTTTTAGTCTTCTGAGCATGAACATTCGTTTTCCTGACTTTTTTGACAGTTTATGGAATACTCTTCAATCAATGACAATTTGTAAACACGTACCTCTAACTTTTTGATGTCTACACGGAGAGACCAAGTCTTGCGAGAGCACGAGACTTGGTCCGAGACTTGCTTGGATCTCCTACCAAATTCTAGATACAGTAGAAGCCAGTTAATTGCAGAACGGATAATCGCACAATTCTGTTAATTGCATGAAATCCCAAAATCCCATGGTGGTGCGGTCCCGCTTGATAACTTCGCTTTGTTGCACCATTCGAAAACTTGCACGAATTTTGGCAAATTGGGTGTGCAATTAAGCGGCATCTACTGTAATCTCACGAAATACACTACCAAATTGGGTGTGCAAATAAGCGGCTTCTACTGTATTCCAATGGATGTATAAACACTTAGTTGTGACGTCTGTACGCAGGTTATGTTCATCGGCATCCGTAAGAGTATTGTTGGTGCTGGCCTCGCCGGAGACATTGGCGTCGACGACATCAGGCATTACTGGGGACCATGTAACCTTGGTAGGAGACCTTTACGTATATCAAACCTTCCACTGGATCACTGGATGAATACTGTTAATGGAATCAAATTGAATTGAAATAAGATCAGCGATGTAAAACTTTTTTTGAAAGACAACAAAGTACAAATCACACTTTTCCATCAATCAACTTTTGATCACTTTCTTTATTTTATTGTGTAAGAAAAAGGAATTCTGTTTAACTTTTATGTGATGTTTAATCATAACATTTTACATACTCTTAATGCCCAAGGTGGAGTCTTTAGAAACACTTTTCATTTAACAGGCCATAGGTAGAACCAAATCAGCATTTCCCTGTACATTAGCCGTTCTGTGCGGTCTAAATCGCATTGTTTACATGCCTTTTACTGACACAAACCTTGTAACTCAGTCTGGTAATATTTATTACATTGCTGCATGCAGAAACAAGGAGAGAACGCTCCCAGCGACATGACTCTAGTCACATTGCTATAGTAACTCCATGCGCTGAATGATCAGTTTTCTGTATTTATTGAGGTTCCACCGCCAGTATGAAATCAATTAAGAAAAGGTGCTTTGATATCTTTCTCCAATTTGTTAATTTTTGGTGTATTTCATTTTTTCTAACTGTAGCAAACTAAAGCGGCGCACAGCCGTCTGACCAGTACCGGCACAACAAGCTGTGGAAACTACTGACCGGCGCCCTGCATCGCCAAAACATCAACAACGTGTAACTTACCATGAACTGATAATGTCCACTACAATAATATTATTTACGCCCCGGTTACCTACAGTAAACTTAAACGAAATTTCTTTGCAAAAGTGAAGTAACATCGAGATAAAATCCACCAGTAAATCAAGTCAAGTTAAAGTTAATGAAAACAGATGACGTGCAAAACACTTATGTCGTCAGGGTTTGTCACAAATAAAGCTTGTTGTTGCTGAAATTTAACATCTCTGTGTCTATCTTTCAAATGTAGCATTGGCACATACGCATTGTACCTGTCTTCGTCTCTTTAATATCCTGATTTCAATATCATGTTTTCTCAGAACATGATGAACATTTTGTGGCGTTGGTAAGGGAATAGGTAGCCTCTATCAGACTCCATAGGTTTCCAGAAACTTAGTAGAAATTGGCTTACATGCAAGAGGACTTATCTGGTCGAAGTACAGTATGCTACCTCGCAATTGGTCAATTTCTACTATTTTTCCAGCGACCTGTGGAGTCTGGTAGTGGCTAGCTGTATACTATAGGTATTTGGTAGAGCCCAGAACCCAGAAGCCCCTGGTTGTGTTCCAATGTTGTGCCATTCGGAGAGGCAATTTACACAAATTTACTCACTTGACTCAGGTGAAAATGAATTTATAGCCTTGGTTAGGGACTTTCTTTGTATAGGACGTAAAACGGAGTGTGAGTGGCTCAAAAAGGTCTGTCTGGGTATTAAAGCAGTTTGTACTCTTCAGTACAAACCTGGCGTATTACGCCATGAGATGAGTTACCGAGTAGGCAATACAAACAACATTGAATAAACAGAACGTCACGAGGTCTGTATAATTTGTTTACACAGAATCTTGTCTAAACAACTTTGTGGTAACACTATGTAACCACAGGTCCTTGGGAAGTACCACCTGGAAAGCGTCATGGAGAACAAACAAAAAAATCAATAAATTTTGGTCAACCCTGCAAAACTACGAGGTGCGGTGATAGAACAATAAATTACCCGGTGTGTCGCTATTTCGGAGCACAGTTAAAGATATGAACAACATATGCATATTTCTAGTGTTTTATATGAAATGAGACACTGGCATTGTATCATCACAATTGTTTAATGACTAATACAGACAGGCTTTAAGCAACCCCGCTGACCTCAATGATACTCAATTAATTTTGAGTGCTATCGAGCACTGATAATCGCGTAATTAACACAGTTGTCTTAGTTAAAAAGACACCATATAACATGGACATTCAAATGCCGTAGGTCAATATGGAACCAAGGATAAATCCTTCGTCGCTCACTCTCCTTCATAAACCTCACTAAATGGTCTAACCCAGTAACGACCCAAGCTTGACCAATAAAAGTTCAAGTGGTGAAGTAAGTAGGTTGTTCTCCTGAGGAGGCACCCTAAAGATAAGTCTGCAACATTAAAGGTAGTACTATAGATTAGCCAGAACGTCAAAAAGAGGTCCCATGAACAGGTTTGTAGAGGTCCTCGCCTTGAGCACATAAAAGAACCCACCACACTTATCGAAAAGAGTAGTACTAGTCCTTCTCGGTGTGAGTGGATCAAATGAATCTGTATATGTCGCTTGTACTATTCCATACAGACCTGGTGTACATCATGACCGGGTTTACCAAGTATATGTATTAACTGCAAACAACGAAAACAACAGGAACTCGATGAGTAATTTGGATATTTACAGAAGCAGTGGTACTCTCGTGCACTCCCAAGCAAAGTATACAAAGTTGGCGCTTGACTGACGTGTTGGGTGCATGCCCGTAATGCGGGTGTAGAGCGCAATAAATGTGCAGCGTGAATGGCATCAGCTGTCACCTAGGGCTTACTATATACACTGTGTGTGCGTGCTTGTGTGTGTGTTTGTGTGTTTGTGCTTGTGTGTGTGTGTATGTCTGTCTGTGTGTGTACTTGTATGCTCAAATCAAGGAGGTTAAAAATCACTCTTTTTTTACCTCCTTGCTCAAATCAACTATGTCGTCCATAGTCTCATTTAAATGGCGTAACTTAGGGGGCGTATGTCATAAACTAGCACGTCGTCCGCTGCGTCCGCTGCGTTTTTGGGTAACTTGACGAGTACCACTGTTGCCAATATACCACACGACGAGGCTCATATCAAGATATGTTAAAGTATATTTATAGGAAACCTATCAGGAAGTTGATAACAAAATGGACCAGTCTTATCAAGATGATGGTCTAGAGGAAGTAATTAGTCACCTCTACCGCCGTCAAACTCTAAAATTACTCGACAAAAATACAATTTTCAGTGATATGACGCATTCAAAAGTTTTTTGATCATAGCAATGATAGGAAAATTGATAGTTGAATATTAATCACCTTGTGAACGTATCCTTGTGACAAAAACACCTTTGGAATGGCAGTGACGATAACACTGTTGATTTGTGATAAACACAGGATCCTGTTTCTGGTCATTCATTGAAAATTGTAGACGCCATAACGATTATCGTTTAGACGTTTGATTTGAGTGTGTGAATTTCACACCTGCAGCATACATGTCCCCAAACACGTATCTGAAGGTATTTAATGAAAATTGGAGCCAATTTTGCCCCAGAGTTGGGACAATCTGGAGGCAACAAGATGGCGGTGCTTTGGGTCATCTTGCACCTGATATTGGTGTTGAGCGACGGGATCGCTTCAGGGGAGGAAGGTACCTTAAACTTTCTTATCATCTGCGTAATAGTACCCTTAGCACATCCTCCTTAGTTACCACTGGCTTCCCCTTCCCGTAAGCAAGTTGAAAGAGAGAGCCAGTGTTATTGTACGGAGGATGGCGTGAAGGTCACACCAGTCTACCGAACTAGTGCAATTTATGTCTAAGTAGCCTTTCCTGTATGTTAACTGATAATTGCTATAGTAGATGGTTGTTGTTTTTTAGGTATAGTACAGGGCGAAAAACAAAAATAATTCAGCACACGAAAAAATATATGAGCGTGGAAAACAGCTTTTCACTGAAAAAAGACAGTTGTACAAAACGGCATTAAATATTACTCAGACAATAACTATATAGTATACTAGTTCCATACAATCTTATTCACAGTCGTTGTTACAGCGGCACGGGCGTACTTCCAGTTGGGATCCCTCGATACCTATCTACCGCGTACCTGCATGAACCTTCCTAGTCCCTCGATTAAAGTGTGTAATTTAAACAACAATTTCACTTTTCCAGTCATTCAGAACTTTTATATGAAAGCTTAATTTGCGTGATACTAAAGGTAACTATGTTGAACATGTTGTTTCTCAAACCTTGACCTATGACTTTCGTCGTACACAGCCAATGACGACGGAGATAACAGGGAGAGTCGATGGTATACTGACTATACTACTTGGGGTAAGTACAAAGTGTTGTCTCTTAAGTCAGGATCTTATATGACGTGAAATATCTCTGTGATGTCTTGTACGAGCATGCCTCTTGTCCATATAACTAGATAAGGCTTAAATTTCGGGCAGAAACAGACTTCTCTGAAAAAAAAAATAATTATACCAAAAAGCTCGAAAAACAAAAAGGCTCAATTGAAACCAAGTAAAGGCTTAGTGAACTTAAATCTGCGGTGTTTGATCAATTCTTACTCGTATCCATTCTGATCAAATATTCATTGGGTTGCTACAAATGGAATTAATTCCAATGCTATGACGTCCAGTGCATATTTCGATACAGCTTTTCGGAAAGTTCATACGGCGAGGAAGGATATCGACAACACTGCTCCAAACGTTTCACAATGAACAAGTCACTACAATTAGTTTTACCTCGACAAGCTCGCTGGTTTTATTACGCTGAACATTACGCTGTTGTATTACGCTGAATTACACTTAGCCTTTGCACGTCTAACCGCAAGCGTTTTTTAAAGTAATTGAGAAAGAATAACCCTGTTTAAAATGTTATTGAAATGCTTAAAAGGACTTGACACATATCTATGATCATCTATTTGTGCTCTACTCCTAACACAAAGCACCAACTGACTGGGGATGGTGGGAAACGACACCAGGTAAGGTGACCAAACAGTGATCACGGTGATAAACTGTATTTGAATTGTATTTAAATATGTTTTTTTTATAGATCCTCAGTTTTAGTAGTCTTTTGGAAGGTTTCATTGTGTTGGCTAGTATAATATAGTGTTGTGTTATGTTATGTTCTAGAGATAGTCACCGGCGTGTATGAAATACTTAGTATATATCTTGACAGGAAACAATCTGTACTGACTTATAGAACATGCTCTGGAATTTACTCCATGATGTATTTATCTGCCGAAATATAAATAAGATATAGTACAACGTACATGTCGTTCTTTATACACCCATTCCATTTGGACGGCACTCTCTCTGCGCTCTCTCTGCGACTTCAAATTTTACAGAACGCACAACGAATTCTATGGAAAAAATGAATCTTTTTACACTTTAGGTGTTTTGTTGTCTTCTCAGCTACACTGTTACGTTTTGTATGATATGCCAAGTGTGAAAGCGAAGGTTACACATATCCACTTTAGGTCGCAGTGAGAGCGCAGCGCGATCGCCGTCTAGTGGTACTACCTAATTCCAGACAAAACTAGATTAACAGAACGGTTGAACTTTCAAGCGGAGAAGGGAGCAAACGCATCCTGCAACTTCGACTTGGGCGACTGTGGCTACAGCAAACAGTACTCCACGGGTGGCCTTCAGTGGATACGGCATAGGGGTTCTACACCTTCTTCTTCAACTGGACCGAATGGAGACCATACGACAGGACAAGGTTTGAACCCATATTTCAGCATGCCTTTTTTGTGTGATTGGTATGCCTTCAGCATTGATGATGCATCATCTTTGTTTTTTTTACATAATGGTGCGTGTGTAGAAAAAAGAAAGGTCAGCTTTAACAGATGCGAAAAATAAGAAAGGTCGATTCACAACCGACCCCTTTCCAAACTCCGACAGAATTGAAAGGTAGACCTATTACAATTTCTGCCGGCCAGCGTTTTCGTCCAGTTCACGTTTGTTCCCGCCAGATTGTGCTCTCGCGAGAATATTAGATTTCGCGATGGCGCCGGAGTTCGGAGAAGGGTCTATCACACTGTCTATCACTACTCTCGGTTCGATAGATAAATTCTGGGAGGCGATAACCCTTACTGTGTTCAAGTAGGCAAATATATCCATGCACGAATGTTTATACCGTAGAACCAATAGTGTAAATGACTTGCTAAACCCAATATGTTGATTTATTCATGCTAAACCCAATATGTGTGTTTAGTTGTATTGTAAGTAGTTGTTATAGATCTTACAAAGGTCGCTGTACTTTGTCGGGTCAATAAAGATTTCTACTGTCGAAGCATGGTAACGTATTTCCACACTACATTTTGCAAACACCTGCAAAAGCCATAAAGAAAATTGTGCTGTCTGCAAATGTGTGAAAAGTGCGGAAAACTTATCTTATATTGACAGGGTACTACATGTATATTGAGGCTTCCAGCGGTTCCCCGGGAAATATAGCCCGTCTTGTCAGCCCTACAATCTTCGACAACGGGTGGTACTGTCTGCAGTTCGCCTACCACATGTACGGGACTGACATCAACCAATTGCGGGTGCTGGTCGGATCAAGTGTCGTATGGAGTCTGTCGAACAACCGGGGAACAAGCTGGCATTTGGCATCGAGGGAAGTCTACATACGAAATACGCAGGTCTGGAGTCCATGCTTTCATAATTTTTACATTCTACATCTTTTTTTCTACAATGTGTAAGTGTTAGACAGACATGACCTGATTTGTTTCAAACTTTTAACGTCATATTTTTGTTGTGTACAGATCGTTTTTGAAGGTGTCCGCGGAAGCAGCTATCAAGGTGACATCGCCATTGACGACGTTACCCTGTACCCTGGATATTGCCCGTGGACAGGTTGGTTATATCATAATCATCAAACCCTTACAACATTCCAAATTGTGTGTAGTTATCTTAGTGTGGAATGCTCATATATGTAATTAGCGTTTGTGGAATCTATAAGAATATACATTTTGGTATTTGGGCCACTTCTTTTAAACCTTATATTTACATAACCTCCTTCGCAGACTTCTGGAGCGGCGGCGTACAATTGCAAGAGATCTATTTCTATAAAACCTTGTAAAATCAAATGCCTTTTCTTACATTCAGACAATCCTGGCACGTACGCGTATTATACCGAAGAGACGACGGCGGCTCCCAGCACTTGGTGGTGGACCACAGCATGGAACAACTGGTGGACAACAGCAAACACTGACTACTATTACAGTAAGCACTGTATTACCCTAGACACCATGTGTCCATGGCGCTTGCTTAATCTAACAATGTCATATGATAGTTTTTAAATGTCTTCAATGTCACCATCTTTGGACATGACCTTCTTAAAGCACTGTTTCTTTGAGAATATTTGCTTTCGCATCCAACAGACTTCCAGGTCCGACTGAGGGGCGGAGACTATTACAGCTACGGCAGAGTGGAAGTCTACTACAACGGGCAGTGGGGGACGGTCTGTGACGACGGCTTCGGGTGGAACGAGGCAAACGTCGTCTGTCACGAGCTGGGATTCGATCAGGTCGACACCTACTACCACAACGCGCACTACGGCTCGGGCAGTGGTCCCATATGGTTGGACGATCTCAACTGTTACGGGTCCGAGAGTTCCCTGCAGTATTGCCCGCACCGCGGCTGGGGGAGCCACAACTGTGGGCACGGGAATGACGTCTCTGTCTCTTGTGTCGGTACGTTGTCATAAAAAATTCCGCTGTATATACTGACGTAGTCTAAGATGAAACATGTATGTCATGTATGTATGTGTATGTGTATGTGTAAAATTGTGTATGAGTGTGTGTGTGTGTGTGTGTGTGTGTGTGTGTACTAGTACGTGCGCGTGTGTGTGTGTATCAGTGAGAGTGTGTATGCGCGTGTGTGTGACATGTATTACGTAGCTATATGGCAAATCTCACAAGCACAATTTACAACCTGATACTTTACACCATACTTAAATCACGAAAATCTCATTTCGTTCCTTCAGTCCCAACGAGTACCGACAAGCCATGGTGGTGGACAACTGAGGATTGGTGGAAAACAGAACCTGATCGTGAGAAATTTGCTCATTTCCTGAAATAGCTTCAGTCATGATCGATCATCGCTTCTAGTTCTGATACACGCATATGGATTTGTGTATGTGCCTAATTAACGGTTATTGATAAATGCTATCAGAAAACAACTTCAACAGTGTTTAGATTTTGATCATGGTACTGGGTAAGAATAGCATGGATATGCTCTGTAATAGATCTAGTGTGTAAGAGCAAACGGTGTACTTCGATTCATGTGTCACTTATATCACAACGACAGAAACTACTATTACCGACCGGCCATGGTGGAGTTGGACAACAGACTGGAAATGGTGGGAAACAACAACGGGTAAGATATACACTGATGTATAGGACACAAAGCCAAGGTATAAGATTGTACGCATACCTTTAAAGCCATCTTTCAAGGTAGAGTTAAGTACAGTAATCATATTAAACTGCATGGATGTGTTTGCTTTACAGAACCTTCGAGAACAGATATGGAAACTTCGACAATATCAATCCCACAAACCCCCGGATGGTGGGAACTGACGACAAATTACTGGGACTGGTGGAGAACTACGTCTTACAACAGTAAGTGTTTATCATTACCTGTTTGCTCCCATAGCATGTTGTTTATTTTATTTATTTATAACATCACAAGCTGTGGGTTGCATTCATTTTGGCATTACTCTGTGTAAAGAATATTATGTTTCCTTTGAAAACGAAAATCGGCCTGTCGTTGTTAGCAAAGTATACTTACTTACAAGGGATCGAGGGATCGTAAGGTCATCTACTTTTGTCCTTGTGTAGGTTTTGAAAAGAACGATAATCTGATGTGCTACAGACTTCCAGGTCCGACTGAGGGGCGGAGACAACTACAGCTATGGTAGAGTGGAAGTCTACTACAACGGGCAGTGGGGGACTGTCTGTGACGACAGCTTCGGTTGGGAAGAAGCCCGAGTCATCTGCCGAGAGCTGGGGTTCTCTAACTACTACAACTACCACTACAGTGCCTACTTCGGCCAGGGCAGCGGCCCCGTGTGGATGGACGACTTGCGGTGCTCCGGGACTGAGAGTTCCCTGCAGTACTGCTCCCATAACGGCTGGGGAAACGGAAACTGCGGGCACGACGAAGACATCGGAGTCGACTGTCGCTACTGTAAGTCACAGTTCAACACTGTTTCGGTGCCCATTTTGTGTTTAAGCACAATCTTATGATAATGATCAGCTGTTTCTGGATACAAGGACTCCACTTAACCAAACCACGATCAAGCCAAGATTAAGAGTAGAGAAAGATGTACATGTTTTCTTTCTTTCAGGGCAGGAATCTACTCTAGAACCATACACCAACTGGCAAACTGACAACTGGTGGAATACTGACAGCACTCCGTACACTGAAGGTTGTATGCATAAGATGTGTACAAATGATTTTGTGAATTTATCTGTGGGCTAGATTTTTCAAAGAAACAAATGATGTTTTCTGCAACAATTCCACAGAAATATTTGTATTCAATTGAATGGTATTGACTGATTTTTGACTTGACTAGCGTTAGCGGTTACTCCTTGGCCATTTCCACCAGGTTTGATACCTGGTTGTTCAGTCAACTTGTTCATTTACTGAAAAAATGTAGCAGATGCTAAAGCCAGACGGCGGCTAGAATCTATCCAGTTGGTTGAATAACTGTTACCCTGCGTGTCTTATTGTCTGAATGTCAAAACTTTATCAATGGATTCCTGACATTGTACTTGTACTTGTGTATGCCTTAAAACAAACAACTGCAGAGCCATCTACGGTGGAAGTGACAACTCCCTCCTGGTGGGACCAATCAACAGATTGGGGAACAGGTACTACTAAGATTTACTGAGCTTTTCGTAAATTCACTATGATGAGAAGGTGAAAGATAATTTTAGACAAATGAAATTTTTGTGATATCATTGAAAACGATTATCGGAAGCTAAATATTGAAAGATGACAAATTAGTATGCTTACCTGATTTTCTAACATTACGATTTGCAAGATACAACACTTTTCCTTCCGCCGCAGGACCACCCCACGTTCCCTGTGGCGGACACATCACCCAATCGTCCGGTGTCATCCAGAGTCCACACTACCCAAACAATTACTTCAACCGCGCCGACTGTCAGTGGACCATCATCAGATCCCCTGGATCTACTGTACAAGTTGTGGTGGAGCGTTACGATATGGAATCGTGCTGCGACCACTTGGACATTTACGACGGCCGATACAACAGTTCACGCAGACTTGCGCGGTATGTTTCATGATCTAATGATAATGAAAACCTTTATTGTACATTCATGCCTCGATTGGCTAGGTACAGGTCACTGATAACAGACATAACAGACATATGCAGAGACAACAAGATACAATCTAACTAATTGAGGGTACTAGGCTAACAGGATGGTCGACATCTTCTCGCTTCTTTGTACAAGTGTAGATATAGGAACAGATAATGTTTGATATACAAGGTTTATCTAGGCGCATCAAAAATAGAAATTTATCCGTTGCATCAAAATGTTTAGAATATGGGAACTCTTTTCTGATATGTTCATAAAGCGCAATTCGTTCCTTATGATACAATTTACAATGTAAGATAAAATGCTGTTCATCTTCTACCTGTTGTAGATCACAAAATTGGCAGATTCTATGCTGCAGAGGAGTGCGGTTGTGCCTTCCAGTTTCGATATGCAACTTGTGACAACTAATCCGGAGTTTAGTTACAGCCACTCTGTGTTGTATGTTGTTCACCATCAGATACTCTTCTTCTTTATAAATAGGCTTGAATAATCTATAGGTCCGTAATTTGTTACCGAAAGATTTGTCCCGGTTGTCGTTGTGTATTTCGGCTTTAAATGTTTGAATGTAAATATCCTTTAATCGTTGGCTGATGGCGTTGGTTATAGCAAGGAGCTTTTATCTGATAAAAGCTCCTTGGTTATAGGTAATAGATTTGTTCCTAGAGGTACCTGGGATCTCCATATGTAGGCAAAACCGCATTCCTCCAGTATCTTACGAACACCGGACGCCCAGCACTTGTTTCCATTGGCATCTAGTTGTAATTGACAAGATAGAGCGTCGGCTTGTAGACTGTCGGCTGGCACGTTTTGGCGGATTCTATGAAAGTGTTACTAGTATTCATCAGTATCACTGTGTTTATTTCGTAATGACGCGTGACATGTAATAGCAGATTCGCAGAACACTGAATTACGCTGGTATAATAACTGTTGATAATCAAACATCATATTGATTGTGCAATATGCTGTTCATCAATTTTCCCGAAAACTGAACAACTTCATCAAGAGACGTTGGTTTTAGACGAACCAAAGTGGCCAACAACAGCCAGGTGGGGCTGGCATATTTTGACGAACGAATCTGGAACCCGTTCTCCCGACTTTCAAATCTTATGAATGATCTAAAATGTTGTTGTCGTTCCACATGTGTGATATAGCCTTAACGGATCAGGGAGCTGGAGGTACTACTACAGCTCTTCCAACGAAGTCCTGATCCACTTTACAAGCGATTATAGTGTTGTAGACAACGGGTTCAGGATTAGATTTCAAGGTGAGTGGCGAAAACAGATGAACTTAGGTCGGATGTAAAAGGCCCTGCATAGAAAAAAAAAACTTGTAGCAATCTGTAGCTGGTTGAACTGGTTTGAAATACGCTTCTTGAGGAACTAGTGATTTCAAAGTTGACTGTAATTGTTCAACAAGTACTTGTACGTGATCATCAAAAAAGAGATCAACATGGTATGTAGACAAGTCACATACATCCCAAACTACAGAAATGGCGTAATGTAGTTTCAAGGCAACTATCACCAATACATTTTGTCTAGAACTCTATGGGACAGGCACCGCCGAAGTACCAACCGCGGTTCCTGACACAACTGACAGTTGGTGGTGGACCACAGCCTGGAACAACTGGTGGACCGCTGGAAACACTCATCCTTACCACAGTAAGAGCTTTGATCTCCAGAAAGGTCCTTAGACATTGATTACATGTAATTTTTGTTATTTCATATAGTTTGTCTCCCAAATCTTTAACTCTTTAACGGGACAAAGATCGCGGTTGAATTCCTGTCAAAAATGTGTATGAGTTGTTTTCTCTGACGCCACACCCCACGTCCCACCCTACAGACTTCCAGATCCGACTGAGGGGAGGCGACAACTACAGTTACGGCAGAGTGGAGGTCTACTACAGTGGTTATTGGGGGACTGTCTGTGACGACAACTTCGGCTGGCAAGACGCCCGAGTCGTCTGCCGGGAGCTGGGATTCCCTGATTACTACAGCTACCAACAAAACGCGTACTACGGACAGGGCAGTGGTCCCATATGGATGGACGACCTTGGCTGCTCTGGGTCGGAAAATTCCCTGCAGTACTGTCCACATCTCGGTTGGGGGAGCCACAACTGCGGACACAGTGAAGACATCGGAGTGAGGTGTTCCTGTAGGTTACAGTTCTGTACTGCTTTTGTAATCATTGGTACCAGAAATGGACGTAAGTGTACATGTGTATTCTGCCAGTATATCTACATCTACTATGGATACGGGGTGTGGGGGATTGAGGTTAAGGGCAATCCACTAGGTTCTGTCATTCATTCTACTCAGTCCTCAAGTGGCGTACATGGTTTAGAATTTGAGGTGGTGGCTCCAATTAAAGGTGGTGGGCAATACCCAGGACCTAACAACACACAAGATGTTACAAAATTAAAACAAATGTTCGCTTCGTCGTACCAACATTTCTGTCTGTCGAATAAATCCAGTATCTACACGAGAACCATATACGGAACAGCAAACTGACAACAACTGGCGCACCGAAGAAACGACCACGGCTCCTGACAGTTGGTGGTGGACCACCCCCTGGTATAACTGGTGGACAACGGCTAACACGGATTACTACTACAGTACGTATGATCTATCATTTCTCAGTGACTTTATGATATGATAGTCAACAAAAAGGCATTTTTGTCACATCCTGTTGTTACCATTGCAGTTTTCTCGAAACATAATGTTTCCTTGAGAAGAGATCCGGTTTACAAATTGCCGTTATTGGCAACATTGGCTTACAAAGGGTATCTGCTGGTTAGTCTGAATAAAATGATAATCTGTGCATGTTTTTATGTCCTACAGACTTCCAGGTCCGACTGAGGGGCGGAAACTCCTACAGCTACGGCAGAGTGGAGGTCTACTACAACGGGCAGTGGGGAACTGTCTGTGACCATGAGTTTGGCTGGGAAGAAGCCCGAGTCGTCTGCCGTGAGCTGGGGTTCTCTGACTACATTAACTACTACCACAACGCGTACTACGGACAGGGCAGCGGCCCGATATGGATGGACCACCTGCGGTGCTCCGGATACGAGAGCTCCCTGCAGTACTGCCCACATGACGGTTGGGGGACTCATTGTGGACACAGCGATGACATCAGCGTGCTTTGTGGTGAGCAATAGACACCTTTGAACCACACGAACTCATAATACCCCCGTCACATAAGGCGAAAATCGATCGGAAGACTAGTCTACGAGTTCTAAATGACATTTTCGTGAGTAAGACGTCCGATGTTCTCACGATCATCCCACGATTTTTCGGGATCGACGACGTTTTTCAGGGGTCGTACGATGGTGCAGCGAAACATGTTCTTAACATAAGCGACAAGTCGCAGGAGATCTCTGAGATCGCAGAGCTCGTTACTGATTCGCAGATCGTGCGTGCAAATCGTGCGTACCTCGCGAGGGTATTGGTCGACATTTGATTGATAGTCGTGCGTCAACCAGCACAGACCTAGTTATTGATCATCGACCGCAAATCGGATGGCGAACGCCCGTCAGTCGACTTCCGTTTGTTTACATGTACAAATATTGAATTTCTGGGAATGTGAGGGTAATTCTAACATTGTGGCCCCTGTGGCAGTATGTAGGCTGGCTTTGTGACACACTTTCCTTTCTTGCGTCATTTCTATTATGCCCGCACATTCCATTCATTTCTTAAAAAGATTCCGACAACAAAATAAGCAACATTTATTGATCTCTTGCCTTTCTTGAGGAACGTTTTGTGTTACCTTGTCCGCGTGCAAGAGGTCATGGGAGGTTCATTATCATAGATTTATTCAGAGATGATCGCACACGCCTCGCTTATATGTGACGGGGACAGTTTTGGGGCGAAAAATACGCAAGACCATCTTAAGATCTTAAAATCAGCCGACCTACCTGCAATCGCCAAGTACGTCCGAAGATCGTATATAATGTGACGGGGGTATTATATTGTCATTATTATAAGGCGGACACTTTTTTACGATCTCTGTGTGCGGAGGAGTGCGACGACGTTACGGTTCGTGAGTAAAAAGCCCCTATCACGAACTTCAAGGTAGTTCGTGTGGTTCAAAGGGGTCTATTGGTTGAGAAAACCAGAAGATGTCGTACGTTTATATCAATTTCTTCCACATTATAAAGACACTCCAATAATGACAATAATGTTTATCTGGTTTTCTTAAGAGTGAATATCTAAAAGACTGCGATTTTCCAGAATCTAATAAAAAAAGTTCATTGGAATCTTTGTTCAGGAACAAAAGTAATGGATAAAGTTGTGGCTGAATTATTCATTATTTTGTTTCATTCTATGCTGTAGGAAACGCCAACGTCACTGATGTCTCCACTGTCATCCCACCATGGCACACATCCCAGCCAGGTAGATTTCATGTAACGTTAACGCGTTATCTAACTGATATCCTCGTACAGCAAGCATGAATTTTACCATGTACAACAATGTATTATATAAAAGTTGTTGCAATGGAATTCCATAGTACATTATGTTATGTACATTACGTGTAGATCTGGGCATGACTGGTTCCTGCGACTCTGACATGATGACTGTGACCTTTGACCTATGGGTTGCCCCGTGGCTTGACGGAAACCTCATGCACTTCGCCGACCCCACCTGTAAGGCCATCAACAATGGCTCCCACCTCATCTTAGCCACTAAACTCAGCGACTGCGGGACGACAAGGAACGTAAGTGTACTGATGTCATACAGTGCAATAGGATATCCTGTAAGCTGATTGGTTATTGAACTCTGTACTCTGATTGGTCAAAATAGTCAGTGCAATACGATATCCTGTAAGCTGATTGGCTATTTCCTTGCTAGAGCGCCCTGTCCGAACTGCTCAGGGTGCCCTGCCCTAACTAGAGTAGAGGCGGTCAAAGCAAGTGCAATATCACTGTCTTGTCCTTCTGATGAAGACTTTTGAATAAAAGGTCGAAACCTGTAAGTCGTTGTGTCTCAGTCGCTATCTTTATGACACTTTATCGACTTTGACTGATGTTATAGTTAGACTTCTTTACGTAGAAGTTGTTTGTACTTTTGCTCCTTTTTCCTGTTCTGTATTTTGGAGCATAAGAGACAAGTTTCAAATCTGCAAATTAGATGCTGAACAATTTTCTGTATACTTTGTTTCCCCTCACCACAGGAAACAGACGATTATGTCATCTACTCCAACAAGGTCCTCATGTACTCGTCCAATCACAGCGTCATCATCCGGGACCTTCAGCTCGAGGTCCCAGTCACATGCAAGCTACCACGCAAGTCCGTCGTTTCCGCCCAGTTTACGGCAGACTCCAATGCCATAAAGTACAGCCTTGAGAGAGAGGGGAACTTCGACATTGAGCTGCAATTCTACGACAGCTTGTCGTTCTACTACGCGTACACGGGACCGGTGGGGCTACAGCTCAACGAGCTGGCGTACGCGCAGGTGCGGCTGTCGTCTGACGACAATCTCCGCATCATGGTGGACTCGTGTGTGGCCACGCCCTCACGGAACCCGGCCGATACAGTCATCTACAGCGTCATCGAAAACAAGTAGGTATTCCTTCCCTTCATAAAGTTGCTTAAAACATCTCTTTAAAGGATTTCTTTCCTATGGTACTTTTCTGTTTTATCCTAGCTGTGCCAAAGACACTTGACGTTTCGTCCTAGCTGTCCCGACCACTGTGATAACGTACCACATGCCCTCCGGGTCCCCAAAGGTGGAACGTTTCGGGTTCCGAGCTTTCTAGGAAAACTTGAAGCATCTTCTCTCATTGTTTCTTTCTTTATAATCTACGGTTACCGTACCTCTTATGTTTTATGCTAGCTGTCCCAAAGACCCCACTGTGATGACGTAGTACACAACCTCCACGAAGGTGGAACGTTTCGGGTTCCGAGCTTTCTAGAAAATCTTGAATCATCGTCTCTCGTGATTTCTTGCTTTTTAATCTACGGTTACCATACCTCTTATGTTTTATTTTAGCTGTCCCAAAGACCCCACCGTGATGACGTACTACACATCCTCCCCGAAGGTGGAACGTTTCGGGTTCCGAGCTTTCCAGTTCGCCACCGGACAGAACCAAGTCTTCCTGCACTGCCTTGTTCAGGTGACGGTTTCCACTTCATTCTGTAGCAATTAAGGGTTTAATTTGTGACAGTATTTTGTATCATATTCTTATGGCTGTAAATTAAGTTTACAGTATTTTAATACTCAGTGGTTCTATTAATGTTATTGCTGTGAATTACGTTTAAAGTATTTTGAATACCCACTTGTTCTGCTTATCTTAAGGCAACAGTCAGTTTGTGACTTTGTGTGAAACTAGTGTACAATTCTACCAATAGGCTGCGAAATGCTTCTATCGAACAAAGTATTGTTATTATCATCACTATTATATTCTGAAACATTTTTTCCATCTCAGGTCTGTGACGGGTCAGACCCCAACTCGCGGTGCACCCAGGGATGCATGAGGCGTGGTGCCAGGGGGAAACGGGAGGCCACGCCTAGCAACCAGCTGCGTCAGGTGTCCGCAGGCCCCATCTTCCTGCGCATGCCCGGAGACGAGGACGGCGTCGGTACGCTATTCGTGATCGTGACATGAAATACTAATATTGTCCGAATTGTCGTTGTCTGGCAAATTTCAGCGAACTTCAAACTATTTGCTTTTCCCAAGCAGCCTTCGTAACCACTGCTTTGCCTATTGGGTCAATTACTCCTCACTCTTAGTCAGCAATCAAGCTGGTCTCAATCATGATGTTTCTGACCTAAGGAGAAGAAATACTGTTACAGTTTCAATATAACCCGTAACCTTGGAGTGGCCTTCATGTCACACCTTCAAATGTCTTTCAGGTCTTGTTACGTGGTGACCATTAAGTAAAAAAAATGTGGTGTTGGTTTGGGCACCGTCTGGGTTCATGGTACCGTAAGTTACACAATTTAATGATTTATGCTTTATTTGTCCGACAGACTTCTCAGCCAAGAAGAAGTCCTACACGTCCGACGGCTTCGTACAGACCCCGGCACTGACCGTCGCAATCGCCGCCGCGGTCGGTCTGGCCGTGGTTGTTCTCGGCATCGCCGCCATGGCGTTCGTCTACAAGCACCGCCGTGATAAGATGGCCTTCCGGTACCAGCCTGTCGAGACTGCGGAGACGTACTAAAGGGCCAGAAACCTTAGTTTCAAGCCCGCGCCTAAAGAGTTGCCGACTCAAAACCTAAACATTACTTTGCTGCAGTTTTACACTAAATGTCGCTTTTGATGATAGATAACATTGATTTTGTCACTTTCCATGTCATAGGACGACTTTCTCCATAGGAAGACGTTCTCCAATGTACACTATAATTCTAAGAAATAAAGCTTTGCATTCGAATTATCGTCAGTTGATGGTTCATGTTGGTGCCCGAATGTACCTTAGTGTCAACATTTGCACTTTTTATCCCACATGATCTTCCTGTATACTTAAAGCTGTAAATTGCACAATGTTCAACACAAATGCCGCTAGCAGTACTTTGAATAAATTGA
>NC_049990.1:8716461-8756127 GCF_000003815.2 Branchiostoma floridae
GAGAACACACAGAGTGTGTGAGAATGTTAACATCTGCACTGTACATACCTAGAGCTATCCACTATTGGGAAGAACATGTTGTCACGGTGATGGTGGTTTTTCGGGTCACTGATTGCACCTGATATTGGTTTTAAAATTTCAGGATTGTCTATCAGGTCAAGGATTCGGCGGTGTATGCAAACGTTGTTAATGAAGTGCTGTGTGATAATCTATCCAATTCAGTCCTGTATCTAGTAATTTGATTGTAATACCAGGGCACATGTACAGGAGCCCAAAGTACATTTTTGGTCTAAAATGACCAAAAATCTAAATAAGACAATTTTACAGGCATACATCAGGCAAATGAAAAAAATGACTGTAGGGTATTTTCCAACTATACCCCCATGCCAAGTCCGTGCAAAAATGGACTCTTCCAGCTCACCCCATGCAAAAGTGCAAAATAGACCAGCCCAGAAGTACTCTCACTAAAACATGGCCTTTTGTATTATGTAAAGCAAAGAAGTCCAAACTCGAATTTGGAAAAAATGTCCCCCATGCATGAATGGACTCTTCCGGATAACACCAAGCTCGCTGACTGGCTGTCAAATCCTCCTCAGGATATTGATTCAAGCTAGGCCATTGGATATCTATTTAATCATAGACATATCCAGGCCTGCACCTGCAAGAGAACAGCCTAGTGGGGTCAACGACCTTGAGATCGTTGACCCCTCTGGCCATTGCAAAAGTGTACTTTATGGTCAAGCAATGGCCCCAAAATCGCAAAATTGAGTATTTTGTTATACTGTATGCCAAAAGTGTTATTGGATGCATGTGTTACTGAATCCATGTATGGATTGAAATATAGAAACAATATGTTGCAATCTATACTGTAGTGATACTGTAGTATGGATTGAAATATAACGTTAAACAATATATTGTAATCCAATCTATAGTGTGGATTGACATTTAATCAACGAGCAGTTTGGATGTTTACACAAGCACTGGTACCCTAGTGTACCCCAAAAGTAAACAAAGTTGGTGCTTGATATGACGTGTTGGGTGCATGTCCATAATGCGGGTGTAGAATAAATGTGCAGAGTGAATGTGTGTGCGTCTGTGTGGGTGGGTGTGTTTGTGTGCGCTCGTGCCTTTTCAGAAACCCAATTCAACTCTGTCTTCCACATTGTCACATTTGCATGGCGTCGTAACTTTATGGGGATTATGAACTAAATTTAGCACGTTATCCAGTGCACTCGCTGCGCGTTTCTGTGTAACTTGACTAGTGCCACTGTTGACAGTATACCACACGACGAGGCTCATGCTAAAACATTTTCAGTGTATTCATAGGAACTTGATAACAAAAAGGAACAGTTTTATCAAGATGATGATCTGGAGGAAGTAATTGGTCACAGCACGATGCGGTGCCCCTGTACCCCCGTCATATCATGTATTTTAGACCAATCCAACAACCTGTAAACAAAATATTGTTTTCAGTGTATAATTTAAGCAGATAAAATGTTCTTTTTATAATAGCAATAATAGTAAAATTAATGCTTGAGTCTTAGGCACTTTGTGAACGTATCCTTATGACAAACACGTTGGAATCACAGTGACGATAACACTGTTGATTTGTGATAAAAACAGGATGCTTTTTCTGAAATTTCATTCATCGAAAATCATAGACACCATATATCATTTAGATATTTGATTTGAGTGTGTGAATTTCACATCTGCAGAGAAAATGTCCACAGACACGTATCTGAAGGTATTTAAGGAAGGAAGAACCAATTTTGCCCCAGAGTTGGGACAATCTGGCAGCAACAAGATGGCGGTGCTTTGGGTCATCTTGTACCTGATGCTGGTGTGGAGTGACGGGATCGCTTCAGGGGAAGAAGGTAAGTGAATTGGTAACGCTAATTCACCTTTGTCTGCGGGGTAACCTATATCCGTTGCTTTGTTTTAAAACAGTGTCTAACTAGGGATATCAAGTCGTGTGTATTTTCAAATCTTGCAGCTTTAAACCACCGGCGTCGACTTATATCCCTAAATACCGACGTATATAGGTTATAACATTATAGGTGTAGTACCGTTTCGCAAGCCTTTTCAATTAGCTGCCTAACAGTTTTAGATTGGGTACAATTCTTTGCAGCTCCTCCTGGGGAGCGATCGGTAACTACGGGGGATGGTAATCGTGTTATAACAGTGTACCAAATGCAAAATTTCTATAATATTTAGTGTGTATACTATGCTAAAAGGTAAATCCTGGATGTTAACCGATTATTGCTATCATGGTAGATGGTTGTGGTTTATCCGGTACTGTGTCTTGTTTTATTACAGGGCTGAGGAGAGCAAAAAACAGTACATGAAGATAACTGTTATGAAAATACAAAGTTTTCGGTGGAACCAGAATGTTGGACAAAACCAAAATCATTTCCCTGACGATAACTAGTTCTGTACAATCTTATTCAAAATCAAACTTACAGCGGCATAGGAATACTTCTAGTTGTGCTATCTCGCTACCTACCTACACTTGTACCCACCTACATGTACCTACCTAGTCATGGATTAAAATACAACAAGCTTTAGTACGCTTTTCCTCTGATAGCAGAAGTCATTCGCAGATTTTATATCGAAGCGTAGTTTGCATGATACTTGTAAACTTAAGGTGATTTGTATCGGGAAAACTATGTTGAACACTTTGTTCCTCAAACCTTGAAAGAGGGTCTGCATGGGGAGTTCCGACAACGATTTACGCTGAATTTAAAAGAACCCCCTACGTATTACGCTAAATCAAGGAAGGCAATTACGCTAAATTTGGTCGCCTCGCTACGAATTACGTAGATAAGATGGTTTTCCCTACGAATTACGGGAAATAAAATTGGCTGCCTACGCCTTACGTAAAAGAGCATGCAGACCCTCTTGAAATATGCATATGACTGGCTTCCACACAGCGAACGACGATGGAGGTGACAGGGATAGTCGGTGGTTATACACAACCCAAATGACAAAGGGCACGTACACTTCTTGGGGTAGGTACAAAGTGCTGTCTCTTAAGGTTAGTAAGTAATCATAGAAATGACATGGTTCATCATGGTTCATAACTGCTGTATCTGCGAGGTTTAGACCGTTTTGCTCGTATCTAATCTGTTCGTAGACCCGTAGGGTTGCTACATCTGGAATTACTTCCAGTATGCCTATGACGGCCCCTGTATATCCCAATACTCGGTCTGCAACGGTATCCAGACTGTTCATAGGGTGAGGATTTATATGGACAACACTGCTCCTATAAAATATAAGTCACATATTTATGGATGATATGGGTACTGACTTAATCATGTAGTTTTACCTTAAATCATTAAGTTTTTTGAGGGATTCAAGGGTAAATTTATCTTGTTATTGAATCAATAGACTCAACACCTGTCCCGACAACGGACTGGGGACAGTGGGATACAACACCAGGTAAGACCAAGCAGGGACATAGTATAGGGGCATTAACGCTATTACTGTATATCATATACCAACATGACAAATGAGTGAGACAAGTCCTGTATAATGTATACATCTCTAAATCTTATGTACATTGAACCATTTGTCAGATCATAGGTCCAGATGAAAGTAACAGGCCTATTTTCAGTACACTGATGTATCGGAGAGGGCACAAGGTGTGAATATGTTGTAATAATGACCAGTGGTTGTGGCAAATAGGTATACGTTGTACGTGTTTCTGAATGTGTTTTGGAAGTTATTCTTGTATTTCCACAGAATTGTCAGACCATATTACATCAAATGTGTATTTACATTTCTTCTGTTTTGATGTAATGATGACGTATTGATGTAATATGATATACTGCAATGCAGTTATATCGGACGATACGACAGCACCAGATACCAGCGCTTCCTGCAACTTCGACTCTGGAGAATGTGGCTACATCATAGAATCGACAGGCGCGGACAGCCTTCAATGGATAAGACAGACAGGTCGCACAAGTTCCTCTTCAACTGGCCCGAATGCTGACCACACGACAGGACAAGGTTTGGACCTATTTCAGCACACCTTTTTCTGTGTTTGGCTGTCTTCGGCTTTATCTCATTGATAAAATAACATCTCTGTTTTGTTCAATAACAGCGTAAAAGATAAAAGAAAGAAAGAAGGTGTGTTGTTTATTGTTTACTTGCACAAACGTAATACTATTGTGAGGAGAAATATCTAAAAGATAAATAAGGTACAGGAGGAGAGTAAATGCCATTAGGGCTTATGCTAAGATCCCCTCCTCCAAACTAAAGAAAATCATGACAATGCTAATAAGGTAGCTATAGAATTAGTAAACAGAAGACACAAACTAATGAAGGAAGAATGAGACAATTGAAATATTACATTGTTTGAACAAATAAAACAAAATCATGCGATTATTTAACATATTCAACAAAAATAATAATACAGGTTTGCTTGCAAATGTTTACTCTCTGGTGTGAACAGTGAGGAAATCTCGTCTTGTATTGACAAATATTTAAGAACAGACCAGGAAGATAAAGTTCTAAGTAGTTTTCAATAAGCTAAGTATAATTACCAGTGATGTATGAACGTGTTATCTTACTACATGCAACTAAATGTATGCTAGTATTTACAGGTTCAACTTCTCGTTTTCTAAAACAGTTGTAAATGTAAGGGCAGATGGAGCTTAAGATACATGTTTTATCAAATTGCATAAGGAATGTAATTTTTTTCTATGCTAAATATCGAATTTCTTGACAGGGTACTATATGTACATGGAGGCTTCCCCTGGTTCTCATGGAGATGTAGCCCGTCTTGTCAGCCCAACAACCTTCGACAACGGGTGGTACTGTCTGCAGTTCGCCTACCACATGTATGGGACTCACATCAACCAATTGCGGGTGCTGGTCGGATCAAGTGTCGTATGGAGCATGTCGAACGACCAAGGAACAAGCTGGCATCTGGCATCGAGGAACGTCTACATACAAAACTCACAGGTTTGGACTCCATGCTATCAAAAAGTGTAAAATTCTACATAATCTTTCTGATATGTAAAATTCTACATAATCTTTCTGATAGTAAGTTAACGGGAGATAGACAAGTCCCGAGCTGTTGCAAGCTTTTAACGTCATATTTTGGGTCTGTACAGATAGTTTTTGAAGGCGTCCGCGGTTACAGCTTTAGAGGGGACATGGCAATTGACGACGTTGTGTTGTATCCAGGGACATGTCCTTGGACAGGTTGGTTCAAAACTTCAAACTTTATTAGACATGGCAACTCGTGCACAGTACAGTGCTGAATCGAGTTGATTTTTACAGATACATTAAAAGCACATAATATCATAAACTAGGGCTACATGGAGTTACATGTAAAACAGGCTTTAGAAGATACAAGACTCAGAAAAACAGCATCATTCGATGTTGTTGAGGTCTCTGACAGCTATCATTAGACCCCCCTCACATTAAGCGCCATTCGATCGGACGACGAGTATGCGAGCTCTAATTTACGAGGAGGGTCTGTCCTTAGTCCTGATGCCGACTAAGAAATGGCAGAGTTCCCCCTTCCCGACAGGGTCATGCCTCCTCGTAATTTAGAGCTCGCAGACTCGTCGACTGATCGAATCGCGCCTAATGTGAGGGGGGTATTAGGCCACACCGACTTACTTTTATGGTGACTTCCTCTGGAGACCCCAAGACTAATGCGAGCGGGCATAACTAAACAGGCTCGGTTTGTCTTATGTTCACTTCTAGTAAGATAAGACTGTCGCCAGTTCAATCATGTTTGTATTGCCATTCTTGTTTAAAGAGGGAACAAGGCCACTGCGGCCACATGCCCTGGCCATGTGCCCCATTACCACGGAGAGCAGACCCTCTGGCAAACATGAAATTCTGATTGACCAGGGATGCTATTGTGTAACATGCATTGGACCACAATTTTTTAGAACAGGCACGTGAATATCAACCATAAATTAAGTCAGTGTGGCCTTATGAAAGATTTTGATGTCTATCAATCCTGTTGCGTGTTAGATCGTGCTGCACAGACCCGCATCTCAGATCGTTTAATCAATTACCCTCACAGCATTTGCAAAATGTCTGTAGTTATCAAAGTGTTGCAATTGAATGCTCATGTATCTAATCATTGTTTGCAAAACTTATAAGAATCATATATTTTAGTAATTTTGTCAGTTCTTTTAAACCTGATATTAACATAGCCGCCTTTGCAGACTTGTGGGCTGGTATTGCTTTTTTACGGGGGGGGGGGTCTGAATCGCGATTTTCAACATGGGATAAAATCAACCAAATAAAGATCAACTCGTACAAGACATCTCTTTCTAGGAGACATTATTAAATCAATACCTTATTTTACATTCAGACAAACCTGTTACCGAAGAACCGACCACGGCTCCTAGCACCTGGTGGTGGCCGACACTGGCGACAGCCTTTGACAATTGGTTGGTGTTGACGATGGCAAACACTGACTATTATCACAGTAAGGACGTGTACAATGCTACCTTAGACACCATGTGCCAGTGAAGCTTGTCATATGATAGTTATAAAAGGTCGTCCATATTACAAGTTTTGGACATGATCTTCTTAATGGCTGATCCAAAAGGTTTTGAGAATACTTACGTTCTCATCCAACAGACTTTCAGGTCCGACTACAAAGGGGCGGAAACTCGGTACGTTGTCATCTAAAAACTCCACTCATACTGTGTATAATGCCGTAGTCAAAGATGAAACATGAATGTCAAGTATTATGCGTGTGAGCGTGTTTGTGCATGTGTATGTGTGTGTCAGTGTGTATGTGAGTGCTTATGTGTGTACATATAAATGTCCGTGTGCATGTATGTGTGTGTGTGTGTGTGCGTTTGTGTGTGTGTGTGTGTGTGTGTGTGTTTGTGTGACATGTAGTTATATAGCACATCTGACAAACAGAATTTACAAAATGACACTAAAATCACAAAAATCACATGTTGTTCCTTCGCAGTTCCAACGAGTACCGACAAGCCATTTCATCACATGCTGTGGGTAACATTACTGCGGTTCCTAGAATGTAATGTTTCCTTTGAAACGGCCTGTCGGCTTGGCGTCAACTGATGACCCTTTGATTTACAAGGGATCATTTATGTCCTCTGCTTATGTCTCTGTAGAGTTTTAGATAAAACAATAATCTGTACATGATGTTCTACAGACTTCCAGATCCGACTAAGGGGTGGAGACAACTACAGCTACGGTAGAGTGGAGGTCTACTACAACGGGCAGTGGGGGACTGTCTGTAACGACGGCTTCGGGTGGGAAGAAGCCCGAGTCGTCTGCCGGGAGCTGGGGTTCTCTAACTACTACACGTACACGTACTACGGGCTGGGCAGCGGACCCATATGGATGGACGACCTTGACTGCTCTGGGTCTGAGAGTTCCCTGCAGTACTGCTCCCATAACGATTGGGGTATTCACAACTGCGGGCATAGCGAGGACATCGGAGTCGACTGTCGCTACTGTAAGTCACAGTTCACTGTTTCGCTGCCCATTTTGTGTTAAAGTACAATAATAATGATCAGCTGTTTCTGGATGCAAAGACACTAAATCCAACCATAACTAAGCCGAGATTATGTGGAGAAAGATGTACGTATTTTCTCTCTCACAGGGCAGGTATCTAGTCCAGAACCGTACACCCGCTGGCAAACTGACAACTGGTGGAATACTGACTCTAGTGACAGCACCCCATACACTGAAGGTTGTATGCATAGGATGCGTTCAAATAGTTGATGTGAATTTTATCTGTGGGCTAGAAATCCTCCGAAGCGTTGTCGGTCATGTTCAGTGACGTTTCGGGTACCTTTCGGTAGCGATACCGAGCGTCCCGTTTTATGGCTGAAACGTCACCGAACATGACCGACAACGCTTCGGAAGATTTTAGGGAGCGGTGACGAACATGCAAGCCCTTCCAAGATGGCGGCCCGGTAGTAAAAAACAGTGAGAAATGTTTGTAACAGGTCACGTTGTACTTTGTGGAGTACTTAGGGGGTTTTGAAGACGGCTAACCCCGCCGGCTAACTCCCGAGAAGACAGGGACGTGCAGAAAACCGGAGGAAAAGGGAAGAGGAAAAATCTTTATGCGGCAGATACGCAAAAACCGTTATCGCAAATGGGCTTTTCCCTAACGTCGCTGAGATAAACAACGCTAAATTACGTTTTTAAATTGCGTTTTTGTCCTTGCCATCGTTGCCCCAGCTAACATCAAACTAGATTGATGGAGGAAGTGTTAGGGTAATGATATAGATTGACTATAATCAATGCATTTTGTCTAGAACTCCATGGCACAGTCATCACCGAAGTACCACGGTTCCTGACACAACTGACGGTTGGTGGTGGACCACGGCATGGAACAACTGGTGGACAGCAGCAAACACCGATTACTACCACAGTAAGCCTGTTTCACTCGATGACAAAGGTCTTTTGTATCGTGACCTGTAGGTAGCATAACAGCTTTCTCAAAACATGACTTAAATGTTCCCTTTGACGAAGAGAGTCGATTTCCCTTTGTTTGGCTACGTTAGCTTCTAAATGTGCTTATGTCCTACGTATTGTTTCAATAAAACGACAATCTGTACAATGTATCCAAAAGATTTCCAGGTCCGACTGAGGGGAGGCGACTTCTACTATGGCAGAGTGGAGGTCTACTACAACGGGCAGTGGGGAACTGTCTGTGACGATGGGTTTGACTCAAGAGAGGCCACAGTCATCTGCCGTGAGCTGGGGTTCTCTGACTACATCACCTACTACAGTAATGCGTACTACGGACAGGGCAACGGTCCGATATGGATGGACCACCTGAACTGCTACGGATACGAGAGTTCCTTGCAGTTCTGCCCACATGACGGCTGGGGGAGTCATTGTGGACACCACGAGGACATCAGCGTGGTTTGTGGTGAGCAATTGGTTGAGAACGTTTAATAACAGGTTTATATTCAGTTCTTCCACATTATACAGAAACTTCAATAAATGGTATATCTGGCTTTCTTCAAAGCAAGTGTCTAAAAGACTGCGATTAATACACCTCAATTCCAGAATCTAATAAGAAAAAGGTCATCGAAAGCTTTGCTCAGGAACAAAAATAATCCATAAAGTTGATTGACGTCGATTTTTGTACGGTGTGAGTCAATTGAATCAATATTCAATTCAGTTTAGTCACTAGTATATAGTTTATGTATTCCCTGTCTTGCTCATAGGGCAATCAATGTCTCCGGAACCATACACGGAACAGCAAACTGACAACATCTGGCGCACTGAAGAACCTACCACGGCTCCTGACAGTTGGTGGTGGACCACTCCCTGGTACAACTGGTGGACAAATGCAGATAACACCGATTACTACCACAGTATGTATGATCTATCATTCACACATCTATCAACAAACTTAAGGCCTTTCATATCACAACCTGTTGCTACCATTCCGGTTTCTTCAAAGCATGCTGTTTCCTTTGAAAAAGAGAGTCGGCTTGCCGTTATTGGCAACATTGGCTTACAGAGGGTGCCGGTTAGTTCGAATACAATGATAATCTGTACATGTATGACATGTATCATATCCAACAGACTTCCAGGTCCGACTGAGGGGTGGTGATTACTACAGCTACGGCAGAGTGGAAGTCCTCTACAACGGTTATTGGGGGACTGTCTGTGACCATCGCTTCGACTGGCGAGAAGCCAGAGTCGTCTGCCGTGAGCTGGGGTTCTCTGACTACATCACCTACTACGACAACGCATACTACGGGCAGGGCAGCGGCCCCATATGGATGGACAACCTTAACTGCTACGGATACGAGAGTTCTCTGCAGTACTGCCGACATGACGGTTGGGGGAGTCATTGTGGACACCACGAGGACATCAGCGTGGTTTGTGGTGAGCAATTGGTTAAGAAAGTCAGAAGATGTCGTACGTTTATATTCACGTTTATATATATGTTTCACATTAATATTATTAAAGAAACTCCAACAAACTCTTTGTCTGCTTTTCTGAAAGCCGAATATCTAAAAGTCACCTCTATTCAAGAATCTAATGAAAAAAGTTCATCGTAAGCTTTGTTCAGGAACAAAAGTAATCCATTAAGTTGTGGGAGAATTATTGATTCTTCTGTTGTATCCTATGCTGTAGGAAACGCCAGCGCCACTGATGTCCCCACTACCATCCCACCATGGTACACTTCCGAGCCAGGTACATGTCATGTTTAATACGTTATCTAACTTATATACACATACAGCAAGCATGAGTTTTACAATGTATTATATAAAACCTGTTGGAATGGAATTCCATAGTACATTATTTTATGTTCATTACGAGTAGATTTGGGCATGACTGGTTCCTGTGACTCCGACATGATGACGGTGACCTTTGACCTATGGGTTGCCCCGTGGCTTGATGGGAATCTCATGCACTTCGCCGACCCCACCTGTAAGGCCGTCAACAATGGCTCCCACCTCATCTTAGCTACTAAACTGAGCGACTGCGGGACGACAAGGAACGTAAGTGTACTGATGTCATACAGTGCAATACGATATCCTGTAAGCTGATTGGCTATTTCCTTGCTAGAGTGCCCTGTCTAAACTGCTCAGGGCGCTTTTCCCTAACTAGAGTAGAGGCTGGTCTTTCGATAGCTTGCTAGCAAAACTGAGCTTGCTAGTGAACTCATACTGTGGAAGCCAACGCACGGGTATACACATGCTGGGCGACCCCGTCTAACCTACATAGACCAGCTTGCTCGTGATGTGGGGTTGCGGGTCGGGATTTAAAGAACTCTATGGGGGACAGAGACGTCTGGAAGGAGAGGGTGGACTTGGTCCGGGCAAGCAGCCCGCGATGATGATGGTGAGAGTAGAGGCTATAAAAGCAAGTGCGGCACCACTCTTTTGTCATTCTTATGAAAACTTTTGCATGAAAGGTCGAAACCGGTAAATCGTTGTGTCTCAGCCGCCATCCTTCTAACGCCTTATTGACTTTGACTGATGTCATACTTAGACGTCTTTACTTAGACTGTCAGAGAAGTGCCTAATCCAGTCAGACACAGTTGTTTGTACTTTGGTCTTTTTTCCTGTTCTGTATTTAAGAGAAACGTTAAAAATCTGTAAATTAGATGCTTAACTGTTTCTGTATATCCCCTCACCATAGGAAACAGACGGTTACGTCATCTACTCCAACAAGGTCCTGATGTACTCGTCCAATCACAGCGTCATCATCCGGGACCTTCAGCTCGAGGTCCCAGTCACCTGCAAGCTACCACGCAAGTCCGTGGTTTCTGCCCAGTTTACGGCAGACTCCAATGCCATAAAGTACAGCCTGGAGAGAGAAGGGAACTTCGACATCGCGCTGCAGTTTTACGACGGTTCGTCGTTCTACTACGCGTACACGGGACCGGTGGGGCTTCAGCTGAACGAGCTGGCGTACGCGCAGGTGCGGCTGTCGTCTGACGACAATCTCCGCATCATGGTGGACTCGTGTGTGGCAACGCCCTCACGGAACCCGGCCGATACAGTCATCTACAGCGTCATCGAAAACAAGTAGGTATTCCTTCCCTTCATAAAGTTGCTTAAAACATTTCTTTAAAGGATTTCTTTCCTATGGTACTTTTCTGTTTTATCCTAGCTGTGCCAAAGACACTTGACGTTTCGTCCTAGCTGTCCCGACCACTGTGATAACGTACTACATGCCCTTCGGGTCCCCAAAGGTGGAACGTTTCGGGTTCCGAGCTTTCTAGGAAAACTTGCATCCTTTCTCATTGTTTCTTTCTTTATAATCTACGGTTACCGTACCTCTTATGTTTTATGCTAGCTGTCCCAAAGACCCCACTGTGATGACGTACCACACAACCTCCCCGAAGGTGGAACGTTTCGGGTTCCGAGCTTTCCAGTTCGCCACCGGACAGAACCAAGTCTTCCTGCACTGCCTTGTTCAGGTGACGCGTTCCACTTCATTTTGTAGCAAGGGTTTAATTTGTGACAGTATTTGTATCATATTCTTATGGCTGTAAATTACGTTTATAGTATTTTGATACTCAGTGGTTCTAATAATCTTATTGCTGTGAAATACGTCTATAGTATTTTAAATGCCCAGTTGTTCATCAGCTAAACGTAAGGCTGTGAATTTCGTATATGGAATTTTGAATACTCAGTTGTATTATTATTTGGATTTCCAACAGACAGTTTGTGACTTTATGTGAGTTACTTGATGTGAAAGGAGTGTACAATTCTGCCGCGAAATGCTTCTGTCGAATAAACCATTGTTATTATCATCATTATCATATTCTGAAACATTTCTGCCATCTCAGGTATGTGACGGGTCAGACCTCAACTCGCGGTGCACCCAGGGATGCATGAAGCGTGGTGCCAGGTGGAAACGTGAGGCCACGCCTAGCAACCAGCTACGTCAGGTGTCCGCAGGCCCCATCTTCCTGCGCATGCCCGGAGACGATGACGGCGTCGGTACGTTATTCGCGACATGATATACTAATATTCAGCGTGTTGTTATTGTCTGGTAAATTTCACAGAACTTCAAACTATTTGCTTTTTTCCACATCTATTGGCTGAATTTAGTCCTCACTCTTAGTCAGCAATTTAACTGGCCTCAATCATGATGTTTCTGACATAGGGAGAAGAGATACTGTTACAGTTTCAATGTAACTAGTAACCTTGGAGTGGCCTTCATATCATACCTTGAAATGACTTTCATGTCTTGTTACGTGGTGACTGACCATTAAGTAAAAAATGTGGTGTTGGTTTGGGAACCGCCTGGGCTCATAGTACCGTGAGTTATACAATTTAATCATATTTGCTTTGCCCTACAGACTTCTCAGCTAAGAAGAAGTCCTACACGTCCGATGGCGTGGTACAGACCCCGGTACTGACCGTCGCCATCGCCGCCGCGGTCGGTCTTGCCGTGGTTGTTCTCGGCATCGCCGCCATGGCGCTCGTCTACAAGCACCGCCGTGATAAGATGGCGTTCCGGTACCAGCCTGTCGAGACCGCGGAGACGTACTGACGTGTTGGGGGTTTGTTCCTAAACTTTACTGAATAGTGTGGGTACATACAGCTTACTGCAGTAGCGACTGCAATGTCTCTAATACACCACTTGGAGAATTAAAGACTTAGCTACGTCACATCACTATGCGTCATTCTTTTAAATGAGTGTATGCTTTTCATTTTTTGTGTATTTCCCAAACCCTTATGTTTCCAGTAGGCTCTGAATGATTGTGGACATTTCGCAGTGTAAATTCGTAATGCCTGATGGTATCGATGGGCTAGGTAAAAACCGTCCAAGCTGTGCAAAAAAGGGAGACATGTGATGCCTTTACAAAGCAGATTTTATTTAATAATCTTGCTACCGTGTGTGTGTTATACGCTTGCGTGTGTAAGTTTCCTTGTCGACCCCAGTTCAGACCCTTGCAGAACAAAATGCGCATTATATGATACCTGAATATCTGTTGAATATTGTAATATGTTGAATTTGCCCGAGGTGACGTGGTAGACGATGAGGCAGTTTATATGTATGTTTATTTATCTAAGGACCGATGGGTAAACACTATGAAGTCAAGGGTCATACAGGGAAGTGTCACGATGGTGTTGTAGATGGGGAGGGGCATATTTGTCATTAGAAGAAGTCATTTAAAGAGCCTAGAGGGGACTAGAATATGGTACGCCCTATATTCCATACCTTTGCCAATTTGTACTATTTGTATTTTGCAAGCCGTTTAACGAGCCTTGTTGGAGACTGCACGGCCGTGTGAGCGGCCTAGGGACCGGTGTACCCGCTGATGGACTCGTCGATCCAGGTACGGAGCTCGGTGACGCGTGCGTACACGGCGGGGTAGTTGGTGAGGCAGTTGGTGGAGCCCCAGCTCACCACTCCCACCAGGTTCCACGGTCCGCCCGCCACCTTCTGGCACACCAGGGGGCCGCCACTGTCTCCCTGGGGGTGGGGATCATTAGATGTATTTCATTACCTTCGACAGAAGGTGATGGTTTTATCCCATAAGTTGGAATTTATAGTTAGCTATACATGGTGTTTATAAATACATCATGTATGTATAGATGAGGGTCTCCATTCTCTTCCGCAAGCAGGCCTGCTGCAGTGAGGCCTTTTTAATTTCCCGAGGCAAATCGACGTACTGAAAAACATTTATCTGAGAGAAATCGATAGAACAAGGCAGCCCTCAGATGGCTAGGACATGTGGAAAGAAGAGGGAAGAATTCCCAAGATAGCTTTTGAATACAAACCAAAGGGGGGGGGGCGCCCCTGTAGGTAGGCCCAGGAAGGGGCGGATCAGATTTTAACCTCCATAAAATAATATAACTATGTAAGAATGTACCTGGCAAGAGACGGAGCCTTCTGCGCCTGCGCAGATCATGCTGTCCGTGAGGGCGGCGCTGCCCCAGTAGCCTGCGCACACCGCGTTGGTCATGACTGGCAGCTGCGTCTGCTGGAGGGTGTCAGCTGAGGTCGAACCTGCAAACAAATCAAACATCAAGCAAACGGTTATGTCACGCTTATGAACTTCAAGGTTAGACATCCAGGTAAACAATATTCAACTAGAAAGTTTATCCCGAACACACTTAGTGACTTGAGCCGCTCTCTGGTTCTGTGATAAGCCAATTGCTACATTATGTAACTGAACCCCACAGGGTGTCTGCTATTTTATCGGCATCCATGATGACAGCCGTCTGGTCCAGGTCATTGGCCTTATTTGTTCGGAGAAGAAAAAAAAAAGAAACAGAACAAAAACAATATGTTTACCTTCAATTCATTCTATACAACTGGATAAAGAAAAACGGAGATTTACTCCCGGACGTTTCGAGTGACATCCATCACTCATCTTCGGCGTCGCCTAGTCCGGAAGTAAATCTCCGTTTTTGTATCCAGTTGTAGAATTGAATTGTATTAAAAAAACATTTATGTTGTATATTCCTTCATATTTTCCACAATATACATACCATTTCTATCCATCCACAACTTCTCGAGTTATACTGTACCCGAAAACATGACTTACTGGAGGAAGAAGTCCGGCCCCATCCTGTGGTGTAGCAGGTCATGGAGGATGTGTACTCGTCAGACGACTCCGCCCGACAGACGGGCTTGACGTGCTCACCTAGTACCGCGGGGGTCGCCAGCTTCACCAGGCAGATGTCGTTCGTGAACTGGGTCCTGTTGGAATAGAAAGAGAAGAAATGCTGGTAAAAACAGCTCGCTATTTTTAGCTAGGATTCTACGAAAAAAAAGGTTAATCATCCCGTTGCCTGTTCCATGTGTAGGCTCCTTCATAGCAGGCCCTATGATTCTGTCTGTGCTTTTTTTTTCTGAGAAAAAAACTAGGCTCGAGAGCGTGCTAAGAAAAGTCGTCTATTTGGAGGTTTCATTAAAAAGTCAAACAGAACCAAGAAAAAGAAATTAATGCTTAGACCATATCGATAACATTACTCAATACCTAAGGCTTGAGATACTAGTAGGTAAATATCCCGTCTTGGCAAAACACGAAATCAAACAGTATTCATGTAAACAAAATCTAAACAAATAGTTGATTATCAAGGCAAACCGTTTAGAATGGTAGAGTGGAGAAATGAAACGAAAGTGATATTTGACTCTCGTACCCAGAGTTGTATTGGGGGTGGCAGACGGTTGCCTCCATCTCAATGGTCTGGATGTCCTCTGAGTTACTGCTCCGGGAGTGCTCCCCCAGAATGATCCTGTGGTAGTTAGGGCTGAAACAAAGGACGTGAGGTATATCAATGTGGTTGTACTTTCAGTCCAAATCAGTTCTACTCTGAAAGTTGACAACAGGCTCTCCACGAGTTCCTGTACATGTCCAGCATGACAGAGCAGAGTTCGTCATTCTGAAGTCCCTGAAGTCCTGTGTCTTTCTGAATTATCCTCAAAAGTGTCAAGAAATATCTATACGTATCAGGCACTGTGTTAAGGGACATTTACGAGTAGAGCTTAGGTCCCATTTCCGAAACGGGGCCCTACCGGGATGTTTGCGGAAACGAAAAATGAAATATACAAACACTATATGCTCCTGACTATTTTTTTTTAAAGTTCTGTGTGTCTTGTTGTCTTTCTTGTCATATTTTTAGCTTCCGATCGCTACCTGGCCGGGCCACGGGTCCGAATTGGGACCTAAGCCTAAATCAAGCTTACAGCGGGTTGCAGTGGGCGGCAGTCACCACCCAGTTCTCGTTGATCAGTGAGCCCCCGCACACGTGGGACCCGGATGTGGACTGCATGGTGATCTGCCATGGCCAGCTGTGCGCACGCGCAGTCTCTCCGCCGACGATGCGCGACGTTCCGTATGGTGTGACGTCAGGAACACCACAGGAGCCTGTAAAATGTTTTTTATTTAATTTGTAAATAATCAAAATGTAACAAAAATGTATTGAAACTACCCACTACTTCCTACGAGTACTTTGTGGGTATGCAGAGAAGAAAGAACTAGTGAACTTGACACACACATAAAAAACCTTCACGCTATTTTTCCTTTTGTTTCTAAAGAATACATATCAACAAAAGTACCTATTTTTATGTCAACTTTAAAGGAGTATACTTTGCTTTTGAATGAAACAAAGAAAATTGGAATCCCCAAATGTTCCAAATATGAACTACGTTAAAGGTTCTGAATAGAAGACTTTGAAATGAATCATTGTCTTCCTAATTTCCTTTGAGTCATAAGCATACATGGTTGTAAGAAACACTAGGCTATAAAGCTTCGCAAAAAGATTTTAAACATCAAGTGTGTACCAAGCTTAAGACTCAAATCAGTTTGAAAGCCCGTATCGCCGTGAAGGTACAAACCTTGTCCTGTTGACGCGGTGGTGGTGGTGGTGGTGGCGGCAGTGGTAGTGGTGCCGCCCGATCCACCTTCTCCGGTTATCTCGAAGTCAAAGCTAGCGTATTTGCAACAGAAACCATTAATCAGAACAAGCACAATAATGTCTTGGCAAAAACTGTAGGCAATTCTTTGATTTCTGCTTGTTTTGAATTATGATTATCAGCTTAGTACTGATTTTTGTGGCACTCACAAATATCTTTATATCGCTATGTTCATTTCGTAATCACCACCCTCGATTTAATTGATTTTGATTGATTTGATTTGATTTGATTCATTAGGATTGGAAAACGGCACAATACAAGCGGGCCACAAGTGGTATGTTGTTGTTATGACCCACATATGAATACATAAATATGCATTGATACACTAGGTAACTGGAACATTAAATACAATCATTAGATACAATTCAAAATTACAAATATGATCTAAGATATCAATCAGTCTCTTAAAATCTAGTTAAAAGAATCTTTAGTCGAGTACCTGAACCCCCTGTACATGACACTGTAGTCGCTGGAGAAGACGATGGTGATTTCGTTGCTGCTCGTAATGGGAGCAGGGGTGGTGGTGCCGCAGAACCTGCCTACAAATAATCCAAATAGAAAATACGAATTAAAGGAGAATTCCACAAGTAACGAAATATCTAGAAATAAAGCATAGGCTTATTTGAGTATGGTGGTAACATATGTTTTGGAATATCACCTGGTTGGAATGTTAGACAGCTAGAGACACATGAGTCCATGATGACGATTATAGAATGAAAACGTACCCACGGATATTCCCCCGTCGAAGATTTCCAGGACGTCGTATGAGCACCGGTGGTGAGATTCAAGAGCGAAGTCCGTGAACTCGATCGAAACCTAACGTTACATGAACACACAGAAAATTGAATGAATGAATGAAAGAATGACTGGTTTATTTGCAACAAACAAATGCGCATATACATATCGTCGCAGCCTTCCATGGCTGAATTGGAATGCGACACATAAATATTTGTTGAAATTTTGTAGTTTAAAAATATAGCACGTAAGGTCATCTGTTTTGTTGATTAACAGAAACTTTTTGTTACTTTGACCACGGAAATTGGAGTACCTAAGAAACCAATGTTGAATTGATTTACCAACGTGATGAAACTGAGGTAGGTTTTGCCCCTGAGGTATCGCTAAAAATCTGTACCTGAAGGCATATTTTTTTAACCCCGGACGGTTTGGAAATGCGACGTAGGCCTTAGGCCTGGGTCACATTTCCAAGCCGGGGCCCGACCGGGATGTTTTAAGAAACGAGAAACCAAATTGTATACCAAGCAAAATACACAAATTATGCCCTTGAATCTTATTTTGACATTTTGTGCATTTTGATGTCTTTTATATAATTTTTTGCGCTCCCGATAGCTGCCCGGTCGGGCCCCTTTTTTAAAATGTGACCTAAGCCTAACCTGTTGCTCAGGCCCAGGAGACAGCACATAGGTGCAGCGGGCGTCGTTAGGGTAGTTCTGCGGGTAGTTTGGGGACGAGATGGTCCCGCTGGACCCAGATACAGTGTCACACTGTTGCGCTGTCGGAAAACAATCACATGAAACACATATATGTTTAAAAAAAACTCTTGTTTGATATCGTGTGTAACTTCGGAGGTAGTGTCTGCTTGGAGATTATCGCTTGCACGACGACTTTCCCAAGACTGAATCGGTTTGCCAATCACAAAACGACCGTATAACATACGTGACCGGGCCCTCATCGAAAAATTACTGAAATAGATATTCCAATTAAAAGTAAAGCAAAGCCAACGACGTCTTTGATATCTCAAGGAACTAAATTAAAAAGGGAACTAATTTGACAAAAAAAAGGCGATTGAAATGACTAATTCAGGGAGGAAAATATGTACCTAACGTTATAATCTCAAACATTGTCGATTTCTAAAGAAAAAGAAAATGTGTAACATCCATACCTATGGCGCTTGCAGCCCCAGCGATGATCAGCAAAACTTTTAACATTTCTTTGAACTTTGATGTTCGCACTCGGATAGTGACCAGCTTGCAGGCGAAGTTGTCAGCAAAATGGTGTAGTGAAGACGACGACTGTCCTACATATATAGTCCAAGAAAGCTATAAAATGATATTGCTTGTTGTTATTGTGGTCTGGAAATTGATGGAATTGGGTCCAATTTTCACTTAAGAGGATCCGGGGTAATTTCCTTTTATGTGGACTAAACATTGTGAAATAGACATTTTCACACTCAACTTATTTCATTATTACAAGAATATAAAGACCAGTAACATAAATTCACACGTGAATGATTCTCAAATTAAGAGCAAGGATTCAGAGGTGTTGAATGTATACAACGTCTGAAATACTAAATTTCGATTCATTTTCAGGCAATTTTCACAACATATAGCTTAAGTTTCTTAGCTACGTAAGTTTTCCACAAATGTTTTATCGATCAAAATCATCAGAAATATATCTTTTATTCTTGAAAGCTCACAAGTTTGCAACATCTGGATTTGCATCGGAAACGCTATCAACAATGACGTCACCTGTACGTTGATGACGTTTCCTGTACGTAGGTACTTGTATCAAGGGCCATATATATCTATAATTGGATCTTATATTACAGCTTATCATTCCCACTCCTAGTAGATGTTTACTGTTTAGGTGGATGCTATATGATAATTACATGGTCAGCACTTGTGTTGCAAGTACTTGAGCGAATCTTGAACATGAAGTGTATTGCTTTATAATTTCCATAAGGTTGAGTTTTCGTATAATTATACAGTTAACAATGCCACTGCTTTTCTCTATTCCTATTTAACGTGAGAACTGAACAGCTTCAAAATGGCGCGGTGCCAATAACTGAGCAGTTTTTTTTTATCGTGATTATGCCACCTAGCCATAATTATAAGTCACTGCAATGTCACCCAAGGTCACCACTACTCTTATGGATAAGTGCACGTGTGCTGGGTTCTTTAACGTAATAGCAGACAGAACAGTGGAGCGCTACCATAGCATATGTGTCTCTTGTCACCATGTACGTTATCGTGTGCACAGACAATTCAGTCCAGACCACAGGCTTTGATTCCTACACATACTCGTATATTGCACACAAATTTCTGGAACAGTCAACAATTCTGTCTCAGGGAACCAAAGATTTACATAACACATAGTATTACATGAGTGGCGATGTCTGTCAAATGATTTACTAGTGCTGCTTGACAACTTCCATTTACCACAGTGATGTATATTCAATCGTTTCAAGTGTCTTATTTATCTCAAGTGGGCAATAAACATGAGAAATGAACAGCTTGTGCGTATTACGCAATGTGTAACGGAAATTTTCGTAGATGGGGCCAATGTCCTCTAATAGCGAATACAACTTTTATCCCAATACTTCTGGCAAGGACATATGTCATATAAACCTTCAACAGTGTATAAACTACTTGAGTCCAAGCAGCCATACGACACTGTTCATAGTTCAAATTTATCACGCAATTAAATCGTTGACGAAATATTCGAGTGTCTTGAGTGTGGGAGATTGACAGCTGGGCAAGTGGTCTTCAAACTCTACAAACCACTTGGTTCGTTTTTAAGTATTGTATGTTTTTGAATCTATATATAACGCGTTATATTTCTCAAAAGGTGAAGGTTTTTAATTCCACATGTGTCTTACAATAGATATATCATTCAGATAGTGTGTTTGTGAGAAATTAATTGTAACAGTTACACATGCACTACGTTTTCGCTCACGTTTAGTCCTACAAATACAAAAGGATCTGTACCAATATCTATTATAAATTTAGTTGAAGTTACCCACAGCTGTGCAAAAGTGCTTTTTGAAATACATTTGTTCTTTGGATAACATTTGATTTTCTGTTAAAGTTTAGTAATTACGATTATGATTTACATGATTACAAACTACACTTTTGCAACCAAACTGGAAAGCTTTTATCGTGAAGACGCTCAATGATCTTGTCCAGATAGCGGTCAACAATTTGCGCCACGTGCCGTACGAAGGCCTTGCCGTGTGATGGCCCGATGTCGTCAGACATCATGAGATGGGCCGCGTACTTCCTCCTGTCAGTTTTAGAAAATGTCGCCGGAACGAATCCCGATTTTAGTAGTATCGCGTTGAGTAACATCCGTGCTGTTCTTCCGTTGCCATCTCTGAAGGGATGAATATGGACCAGTTTATGATGGGCGGATGCAGCCCTCTCTATTGGATGCATGTCTTGTGTTTCCTCTGACGTCAGCCACGTTTGAAACTCCGCCATCTTGGATCCGACGTCATCAGGTCCCGGTGGATTGTGGGTAGGTCCTACAAAGACAGTCATATTGCGCACGCGCCCTGCCCACAGTGGATTGCTCCTGCTAAGCAACCGCTGATGAATTTCTTTCACATCAGGAAGCGATCTGTTACCTAGAGTTGATTTGACATAATCAACAGCTTCCATGATGCCTATCTTTTCACCGTCTCTCCTCTTTGTGTCTACCGAATCATTACTAAATACAAACGGGCGATAGAAGCAGTTGAACAGCATCTTTGAAACGCCGGCGGAGCTTGAATGTTTCTGTAGTTCTTTAACAACGAAGTCATTCTTGTGGCTTATGTCCGTCTGTAGCACACGATACCGTGTCTCCAGGACAGGTAGCAGTCTGTGTCGACCCTGTATCGCCGATGTTGTGTTCGGGGCGTACAAGAGAGCGCGGGCGTAGTTCTCGTCGGCTTCTTCCAGCTTTCCAATCGTCTCCAGAAAGCGGCCATATCTTGTGATCACGGCTGCATTCTTGGGGGCCAGGTTCACTGCCTCTTTGTACGACTGTTTGGCGGTTTCGACGTCACCGCGCTCTGTAGCTATCTCTGCTGTGCGAATTGCATTGTCAATTCGGAACTTTTGTTCTGTGGAAACGGCAATGATTGATTTCTTTAAAACTCTCGTTTTGATAATAATGTAGGTTTACATCTTACATCAACGATTTAATCAGTTAATCACTTGATTAATCAATAAACTACTACATCTAGACATTAGGATCTCTTAGTTGTTCAAGTGTCAGACAGAGACTTGGCTAACAGGCAACGTGTGCGTTCTAATGTCAGTTTTGTTAGTGGTGACTTCTGAGCACATGAAATCATATCCTGTCTAATTGCGTCAAATATCAAGAGAAGTGCATTCTGTGATCGTTTAGACAAGACAATATTGTCCGTGACGATGTCCTCATTTTGGGACGTTGATTCCCTGGCTTCTAAGTACATGTAATTAATAGAGGCTTCTAAAAATGTACCGACCTGCAGTTAGCTCTTGAACCGGTAGATGACGTTTGCGACGGCGGCGGTCCCATGTTGTTTGTTCCTCGGGCTCAGTAGGCTCCTCCGTAGTTGAAGTTTCAGACGGAGCTGCAATGACAAAAACACATTCTACTGTGACGATGGTCCCGAATAAGAGAGAAGGAACGACGGCGTTGACCCATTCATAATTCATACATGCAACAGTAGAGATGTAAAGATGTATAGATGTAAAAAGCCGTATAAAACATTGAAAACACCCCTGTCCTTGGCGCTGAAGATATACCACACTGAACATACCATCCCTGTCCCTGGTACTGAAGGTATAGAGTCCATTCCAAGACACCATGCGGATGTTTGTTGCCATTGTTTAGAATTGATTTTAAAGTTTTGTAATTATATGTCTAGGACATTTGATACTTCAGAAATATTTTTAACACTGTTTCAACTTTATAAATATTTCCCTGGTCCTGTAAAACTTTGGAAATATTCATGGTGTAGAATTGGATACTTCTAATGGTTTCTAAATAATGATAACAGCATTCTACCATTATTTACCATTTTCTACCATTTTTTGTAAATGGTTCGGTGGGCTGGGAAGATAGCAATTCACACATCCTTGCAAAGTATGGTTGGGTGCCATGCAACAATGGCCCACCACAAAGGATCCACCAGTGCCCAGCAGTGAAATCTAAAAATATACAGATGCAACAATAGGGCTTACTTTTATGGGGGCAATAAACTAATTTTACCATTTGGCCAGGTTTACCATTTTTTGTAAATATTTGTAAATGTGAAATAATCACAGAGAGGTTTCACAATTATTCTAAATAAAGATATTTTTGTACAGTTACTTTCAAAATGTTTCTAAAATATTCACAGAAATTCAAATAAATGAGTATTTTCTCAGTCAATTTTTTGAAAATGATTTAATTATTGTGGCTCAGATATTCTTTTATTCAAAATAATTCAGACTAATTATAAATATCGCCTAAAAACCATCATGGTGTCTTGGAATGGACTCTATCACACTAAAAACACAAGCTCTATCTCTGGTGCTGAAGGTACATCACACTGAAAACACCACCCCTGTCCCTGGTGCTGAAAGAATATCACATTGAAAACACCATCCCTGTCCCTGGTGCTGAAGGTATATCACACTGAAAACACCACCCCTGTCCCTGGTGCTGAAAGAATATCACATTGAAAACACCATCCCTGTCCCTGGTGCTGAAGGTATATTGCACTAAAACACCACCCCTGTTCCTGGTGCTGAAGGTATATCACACTTAAATCATGCATTATTTACATCCAGTTAAAGTCCGAAAGATATTGCAAAAGTTACGAGAGTGAAATAAGCGCAAGACAAATCATTGCGAGACTTACGGCAGCTAGCCGGCTCATCACTGGCATCGCCACAGTCGTTGTCCCCGTCACACTTCCAGGCTTCACTTATACATTTCCCGTTGTCGCAGCGAAACTGGCCAGCAGTGCAGGATGGCGCCGGCGCTGACAATCAATAGAATATAGTTTTAATCATGTACAGAATGCCACCTATTCGAACAACAGAATTGCAAAACAGGAAGACAAAAAATGGTTCAAACCGAAGTCACCTGTGCCCGATGTTACAGCTGGATGGAGTGAGGAAAGTCGTGTTGGTGCATTTAAGCACTCTCCAAGCACAGGTTCGGCCCCGGCTGTTTTTGACGTGTTTTAGGCGTGTGTTTTTTTCAGGCTGTCTATTTTGTACCCAGAGTATAACCTCTGCTTGGAGAGTACCGTTCCTCAGGGCACAACACTGGAGGTATGTCAAAGGACTCGGACCCAGGACCTTGGGCTCTGGGCAAAACACCCCACCGTTATACCAACACGATGCCACAATAAGCGTTCCTTTTGAATATAAGTCACCAAATATGAACATACTTAGCTAGATGTCAGGTACCCGATGTTATTCCCAGTTTACCTGATTCGCAGCGAAGACCGGTGTATCCGTCCAGACAGTCGCAGGAATAACCGTTTACTCCGTCCCGACAGACGCCTCCGTTAGCACAAGGGCTGCTCGCACACTCATTGATATCTTAATCAAAGACAATATTCATCATTGGTCGATCTAGAATATTCCAAATCAGCCTTTTTTATATCAAAGTAGATTTATCAGCATGTTGGCACCACTAGTAGGTTATAAATTGTACAACGTTTCCATCAATATTGGCTTATAAGGAACAGAATATCTACAAACAATGCTAATAAAATGAATCAAAGGGAATTGCGCTAACACTGCTTGTGATAACATGTTTACCTGTCTGACAATTGTCTCCGGTATAACCAGGTTGACAATCACAGCTGTAGCCATTGACTTTATCTATGCACCGCCCTCCATGTTGACATGGGTTTATACTACCACATTCGTTGATATCTGAGCATATAAAAAGATAAGAGTACGTAGTAACGTTAAATGTTTTCTGTACGCCTACATATTTATAGATCTGACCACCTAACCGCTAGTGGCCAATTGGAGACGTCGTTCTAACCTTCAAAAGCGCCAGGGAGTTCAGTCTACCTTTTATTCATTGCCTTACGATCGTACTTTGTTTAGTATCCTAAGGTACATTATCTACACAGAGGAAAAGATGGTATACGTAGTACCTACACACCTGTTTGGCAATGCTCCCCGGTATATCCGGGTTGACAATCACAGCTGTACCCGTTGACTCTATCTACACACCATCCGCCATGTTGGCAGGGGTTGCTGCTACATTCGTTGACATCTGTAGAAAAATAGTGACACATTTGTAGTTTACATTTTGTTCACCCAACACCGCTAAGCGTTTTTTCTACCAGTACTGACACTACCCATTGTCATTTTTTAATAGTTGTTTCACCCCCTATAATTCCGACTTACTACACAAATGCCAACATTTATTAATTTGCTAATGTACTAATCTCAAGACAGGTGGGTATCTCCTTCAACTTATTGGGAGTTGATTCTTGCATTATGCCCTACATACTTATTTGACAATTTTCTCCCGTATAGCCAGGTCGACAGACGCAGCTGTAGCTATATGTAGAACCGATGACTCTGTCTGTGCACCATCCGCCATGTTGACAGGGGTTGCTGCCACATTTGCGTAGAGCTGAGGAGAGCAGATTGGGAATAGTTCCTTGAACTGTCATCTTTGAATCGTTTCATCAATTGTATTACATATCTTGCAATAAAATGTATTGAAAGCGACAAAAGGAAGGGACTGATATTCATAGTACAGAACGGAAAAACGTCAATATCAATTACCAAGACTCCTTAGGAGCTTATCGTCTTCCAAAAAATTGTTCTGATTTGTTGCAACATCACATGATACCTTTCCGACATCTAATAGTTACCTACCCGTTTGACAATTATTTCCCGTATATCCTGACGGACAAGAGCAGGTGTAGCCATTTATCCCGTCCGTGCACCGTCCGCCATGTTGACATGGGTTGCTGCCACACTCGTTCACATCTGAGCATTGAAGAACACAACAATAGTAACGTTAATTGTTTACTAACGTGTTATATAGGTTTTCTGTAAGCCACCATATTTAGGTATGACCACCTGACTGCTCATGGCCAATCAGAGACGTCGTTCTGACGTTCGAGATCACTAGTAGGTTCAGTCTACCTTTTGTTCATTGGCTGTAGCGAGCCCACGTGGTTCATGAGGTCCACTATCTACGCTGAAGAAAAAATGGTAACGTTATAGGTACACACCTGTTTGACAATGCTCTCCGGTATATCCAGGTTGACAATCGCATCTGTAACCGTTAACTCTGTCTACACACCATCCGTCGTTTTGACATGGGTTGCTGCCACAATCGTTAACATCTGTAGAAAAATAGTGACACATTTATAGTTTTGTTTACACCCGACCACTAAGTTTTTTTTGCCAGTACTGACACTACCCATTGTCTTTTTTTCATAGTCGTTTCGCCCCCAATATTTCCGATTTATATATCCAGGTTGACAATCGCAGCTGTAACCGTTGACTCTGTCTATACACCATCCACAATGTTGGCAGGAGTTGCTGCCACATTCGTTCACATCTGTAGTGACATATTTGTTGTTAACATTTTGTACATCACTATTTTATCTACTAGTACTGATGCTACCCATTGTCTTTTTTTCATAGTCGTTTCGCCCCCAACATTTCCGACTTACATAATTGCATGCATTATGCTCTACATACCTATTTGACAATTTTCTCCCAAATAACCAGGTCGACAGACGCAGCTGTAGCTATATGTAGAACCGATGACTCTGTCTGTGCACCGGCCGCCATGTTGACAGGGGTTGCTGCCACATTTACGTAGACCTGAGGAGAGCAGATTGGGAATAGTTCCTTAAACTGTCATTCTTTAATCTTTTAATCTTTTCATCAATTGCATTACATATCTTGCAATAAAATGTATTGAAAGCGTCAGCGGAAGTGACTCATAGCTCGTTGCTAGGCTATAACCCGTGATGGGTTCATACTTACCGGTTTCACAGTGCCTTCCCTCGAATCCAGAGGGACAGTTGCAGTAATATCCGCCCTCCCTGTCCTCGGCTAGGATGCACCGCGCGTTGTTCTGACAGGGGGCGCTGTTACACGGGATCGAGTTATTGTCATCGTCGTCCCCTGGATTTGCTTATGATATATACAATAAAAAACTATTTTAATGAAAGCCTTTCTCACAAAATATTTATAGGATTGCTTACCAAACATTTATCTAAAAGTAGCCTTTTAGTACTTGAGTTGTAAAGAACACATTTGACGCAAGCATTAGTACATGGAACATTATTCTTGCTATCCTTCATCATTAGCTTTGTTACGTAGTTTTACAAAAACAACTTTGAAAAACTTGGCTGCAGATGCAAAACGTTGCAATATGTACAATCAATATACATCTTGTAAGCATGACATGATGCAAAAATTACTAGTTTTCTGTCAAATACAGTTTTGCAGTCATGGGGTGTATACACTACAACGTGGTCTATAAAGTACAGATGCACTTATACGTTTATGAAGGTTAAACATAAACCGATGCACTTGACTATGACTATTTTAGTTTTACCTGTTTTCTCTAAATAAGTTAGAATCCATTCGCGGAAGCGGTGCACACGCGTGTAGACTCCATACTTCCCCTGCAGTGCGCAGCCGTCTCCCCAGCTGACGATCCCCAACAGCATCCATCTGGAGTAAAGATAGAAAGCACCATATATGGGGTGTTTGTACACACGTCACTGTGACGTAGTTGGCGTCCACCATGTTGGTTGGTTAAAGTTAGGTTTGTTTACAAAGATGATAGAGCTTAAAGGCGATCTGTAGTGAAGCCGCAATGCAATTAATAAAAGTTATCGAAAAGTAGTGCGCTTTAATTTTGTTTCAATCATTGATCAAAGGGGCGCCATGAATAGACTTTCCGCAACTTATGATCCACTGCTCACAGCTCACAACTCACCACAGAAGTGGTGGATTGCTCATTCCTTGACAGAAGAGTGGAGTCGGTCAGACAAAAATTTGTGTCAGTCTACTTTTTTGGTGCTGTAAGTTACAGTTTGACACTAATGTCGAGTTTGACCGACGAAGATAATACAGTTAACGTAGTAGCACTATTGGAAGGAAAAAATCACGTTAGACTAGGAATTCTTGCTTTTTCTCTATATCCTGTTTAAACTTCATCATGTCTAGCTACATAGTACATTTGTACCTTCCGTTATCGTAGGCGGCGAACGGTCCACCGCTGTCTCCCTCGCACGCGTCCCGGCCTCCCGAGGTGCGACCTGCGCAGAACATGTTCTTGCTGATGTCCCCTGCGTACTGAGGGTGTGCCCGGCGGCACCGCCCTAAGGACACCAATGGGAGGCTCACCTGTAAAGTGGACAGTGTGGTGAATGATGAGCCTTAGACAATGTCGTCAATATCATTCGTGGCGTCGTGTGTGGCGTAACTGGTAGAGCGTTCGGTTCCGAATCTATAGGTCCTGAGTTCGATACCCCCGTGCCCCCGACGTTGTGCCCTTGGGAAAGGCACTTTACACGACCTTCCTCATTTCACCCAGGTGTAAAGATGGGTGCCTGTCTTCGGTCGGGGAGGTAAAAGACTACCTTTACCTTCTGTCTGTACCGTGTATGTGGCACTGCTAATATAAGTTACAAAACTTGAGTGCAGCACCACATTGTCCTCTTCTGTCCAAAAGCAAGTAGAAAAAATCGACCCAAAGTGCCCTTCTAAAACTAAAAGTCTATCAGCCTTACAGTACTAGTACTCATTTATGTATAAAGCAGTGGGCAATATCATCCGGAAATACAGCGGAATCATGGTTGTCTACAGTAGTGTAAAATTTTGTTGCTGGGAATATTCATCAGCATGCTTCACTCTTTAAATGGCTCGGAAATTACCATTTGTAGAGATACCGTTATCTTGCACCGTGCATCTTGTCCTTTTATCGTAAGCATTCCATAACCTCTTACAATTTACGTTTTGTGAGAAAGACGTGAATGAGACAGAAAGCTGTATTCTGGAGACTCCGATAGAAACGAAATAAGGCAATGTAGACCTTCATAAGAGTAGTTGAATAAGGTCCTCCCTCTTGCACAGCGCCCCAGCCGGTCACAGTCCCGACCTGTCCCGAACGGACGAGTCTCCTGGCGTCCAGGACTTCCGGAAGGCAGATGGGAAGAATGTATTCTGTAAACGTCACTTCCGGTCCAGAGAGCTTCAACAGGGCGATGTCCGACTCGTAGGTGTTGCCGTTGAAGTCGGGATGGACGATTATTTCTTCCACCATGTAAGACCTGTGAAAATAGGAAATAATATCACATTATTTAGACTAGCAAAATAGTTAAATGTAAAAATGCGAATATCTTAAATAGCTATAGGAAAGCGACACCATGATTCAGATAGACACATGTTCATTCAGTTTATATTTGCAAACGACGTAACAGCACTCTCAACAAGAAACTAGAATGAAATAATGAAGGCTAAGACCTAAGTTTTATTTGAATTTCGGTACGTTGAAATACCGAACATCAAAAAGTGTAAACACGGCACAACCGCATTGCATCATAAGCTATCCAAAAAGCATTGCGCTTTTTGCCTTGCATTAGAAGACGAAATGTTAAGTTAGGATAAACCTGCTTTACAACGTAGAACTGAACTGAACTGAACTGAACAACTAGATCCCTTTTTCATATCAATTCACAACAAAGACATAAAAGCCCTCTCCAGCAAGATTTCTTGCACCGTAGAAGCCGTCTGATTGCACATGCAATTTGCCAGCGTATTTCGTGCGAAGTTAACCCGTTGGACCGTATACTGTATACAAGATTTCTCCAGTGTTACTGACGAAAGACGCCGGATGTCTGTCTGAAACGTCTGACCATTTCTACAATCATATCCAGTTACTTGAGTAACTGATCTTTGGCGTATCTTACTACATGGATGTCTAACCTTCATTGACGTAAAGTTAAGAATCGTTTGTAAAAATGTACCTCTCAGTCTGTTCGAACGCGCCCCTCTCTGTTGTGTGCCTCCCGAGCCGGACGATAAAGTCGTCCTTCCTGACCCCTGGCTCCCGGATGCAGTGCGCAGCCGTGATGACCCAACGACCGGTCAGTAGGCTCCCCGAACAGAAAAACCTAAACATTTGATGGCGACAAAAAAGTTTTATTAAGACATTAAGACTTTTCATTTTCATTTTAATTCATCATCAAGATATTTCGAACACACGACCAACGTTAAAGCACATGGGACCATGAACCGACAGACGAACGGCCGGTTTCAAGTAAAAAACAACAACGACCAAATTAAGGTACTCCTTCGCTCATCTCCTGAGGTGTCGCCAAAAACTGTTATACATGGATCCATGCGATTTAACATCAAATACAATATTAATTTTATCGGTAAATATTGAAAATAGGAGTGTGGATTACTGTGACTTTCGGAACGTCCAAGAGGACTGTTTGTCGTTAGATATACTTGTTTTGGTTGTTTCATCAATGGTACAATGATGTATAAATTTGTATTTGAATATGGAGTCGACATAAATCAATGAGGTTTAACCTCCTTGCATAGGGGCAGGAGGAACTCATTGCATCCTTGTTCGGAAGTACTCCAAATAATAAAGCTGCATCTGCTGGAGCCGTCTTACATGTGGCAGTTCCTGCACCTGGTAGAGATTGGAGAAGGATTTGCACACCCCTCCTTCACCTTAAAAAGTCATGTGCAGGTCAGGCAAACAGGTCGCCTAAGCCACCAGAAAGTGACTCTTTGCCTGCTCATTTGTAAAAAAATTGACAGGAGAATACGAAAAGATAAACACACCTGTTCCTGGCGGGTCTGATGTCCCACAGCATGGCCTGCCAGGGGAACGCCCCCCGCTCCACCTCCGTGCCGCCCACCACAAACCCGTCCGGAGCGTGCGGGTAGAACGGTCTGCCGCACACTGGAAATGGACCGAGAAGGCATACTTTACCAACAGAGAAAGAGATGGGAGAAATGCCATAGTGTGAAACCAAACCAGAGAATCTCACATCTTCCTCAAAGTATGAGAAATTTGGTATTTACGTTTATACGCAAATCTGTGTGAAACACTCGGTGAAACTGTCCTTGAGTATTCTCATCACAGTCATATATCACCCACAGTTCTTGGAGCCGTACGTATACCTTCTGACAGTGCATACTTCTTTAATGGTTCTTGTCAATATGTTAAACGTCGATTACTTCAGCGGAGTCTGCTAATATGAACAAGACAACCTACATGTGCCTCTGACAAACATGTAAAGACTTGTTGTTTCTTGTGATACACTGTGTTCTATGGTTCAATTCGTAATACCAGCTTTGTACTGTGGTTTAGCAGCATTTCTATTTTTTGATGGATTTTATTTTTTCATCCTCAAGTTTTGGGGTCTCCAAACAATGTCATCCTGATTGCCATCCATATGATTAAGGTAGTGTGATATAAGCACAAATTACAAAGTTAAACATATTTGACAGCCACCGAAAGGAACATACCATTATCAACATCGATGTCTACTTTCAGGATGGCCTGAGCCTGGATGCTCCTGCCCCCCTCCGTACTTCTTGCCGTGCAGGTGTACCGGCCGCTGTCGGTGAGGCTTACGGCAGTGAACACCAGGTCGCCCCGATGCTGCAGGACTCGGTCGCCGTCGATGAACGTGTCGGACGGCTGCCCGTCTTTGGTCCATGAGATATCAACAGCGCCCTCTGCCGAACACGGGAAGATGTGACTTTCTCCAAACTGAACGGTGGCGTTGCTGGGCTTGTCCAAAAATGCAAGTTCTACAAGGAAAGAAAAGTACACAAACAATAATGACAAACATCATTCGGAAAAGGCATTGTACCGACTTCATCTAAAATAAAAAAAGACATCATTTTTTTAGATGAGTGTCAAGTCGAGAATGGTCAATTGAACGTTTTTGTGGATCCAAGAACATTACATATGATTTCCTTGGTGGAATAAGCACGCAGAATGCGAACAGCCATAAGTTTTGAGAGTTTTGCTGTTTACTTTGGTCAGAATTGTCACACCACGCCACAGTTCCTGGCATATTAATGGATATTTGATACGAACCTGTTTTTAAAGTTATCCAAACGTCAGCAGAGATTGTCTCCTCTCCCCTCTCCAACACACACGTGTATTTTCCCGCGTTTTCTTCCGTCCCAACAACAAGGAGGTTGAGGTTCTGCAAAACGAAAACCGAACCAGAAAATGGCGGTGCCAGGGGTTGGTCTCCCTTGTACCACTTCTGCCGAGAGATGTCGCCATTTTGTGCGGAACACGCTATCAGCACGGTGTCACCAGGGAGGACAGTCTCATTGGATGGTCTCTCCTTGAAAGATAATGCTGAAAAACAACATGAGCAACATTGGAATGTCACCAAAATGCATGTCCATATTAAGGGTTTATCAAGGGTTAAGAAAAATCATTTGTTCAATTGGTCAAATTATATGATAACTACAACTATAAAAGGCAAACGAGAAACAATTCACGGAGGCGTGAGATCTGCGAACTCTTGTTTAAGTTCATGTTACTTTGAACTCCCACACTTTCTTCCGATTCAAAATCATCCATGACTTTTTGTCCCGCACCAGACACAATACGAGGGGGGTTCAATAAGTTCTTTGCCTCACCAAGAAATAACAAGCACAACTCAGATTTTCAGGCACAACTTCATAGTATGAAGTCTTTTATCAATATCCTCCAAATTACAAATCATTGGAGTCATTACTTTCCAGGCATTCGTTTTTTCTAAATTAGAAGGTAAGTGGCGAGAAAAAAGTTGTGTGAATTGTGATCAGACATGTGTGGGTCTAGTTTCCCATGCCATAAATTAACAAAAGACGTTGTCAAAATGTTTGATAATGATTCTCTTCCTATTTCAAGCAAAAAGAATTGGGTTTCTAACTTCCAGCAGCGCAAATTGACCAACACACTCAGGTCAGGTCAATTGTCCACGTTTTTTTCCTTCTCCCTCACCTAACGTTACTGGGTGTCGCCTGCAAAGTAATGATCACACTAATTTGAATTATGGTACATATTTATATAAGACTTTATACTTGCACATGAATGCTTCGAAAATCTGAGGCGTGCTGATTTTTTCTCGGTAAAGTTGGGGACTTATTGAAATCCCCACGTACAGGTAAAAAGTCTTATATAAATGTGTACCAAAATTCAAATTATTGTGATCATCATGTTGCAGGCGACACCCAGTAACGTTAGGTAAGGGATAACGAAAAAAAAAGGTGGACAATTGATCTGCAACCTGAGGTGTGAGGTCAAATTGTCTGATCACACTTCACCCTTCTTTTTCTCCCCACTTACCTTCTAATTTAGAAAAAACGAATGCCTGGAAAGTAATGACTCCAATGATTTGTAATTTGGAGGATATTGATAAAAGACTTCATACTATGAAGTTGTGCCTGAAAATCTGAGTTGTGCTTGTTATTTCTTGGTGAGGCAAAGAACTTATTGAACCCCCCTCGTATAACGTCTTATATTGACACAGTTTCGATACTTTTTCTCGTCTAAATACTTACGCTCAGTGCCCCTCCTCATCAGTCTGTAACTTTCTCTAAGAGTTTGACGGACATCAAGCACACTGTGGATAAAAAAAATAAACAACGACTATAAACTTTTTTACAGTTATCTGTAACCAAAATACCAGTATAAATGATAAGTCACCACTTACTTTGAATAATGCTTGTTACGCAAATAAAACTAGAATTTTAGATATTTCTGACCATTTTGCGCGATCCACAAGCATAAACTATTAGACAGAATAGTCGAATCTGGTGTGTTACATTAAGGTTAAAATCAGGCTTTCACTTCACAGATGGTCTGTGTTACGGACACAGGCGCTGGCAGATCAGTTCTCCAAGCTGTTCTACAGAGTGGTTTGGACCGGTGACAAGTAAACATGCCCAGATAACAGTGTCATGTTGCGCGGTGAAGTTTGCAAGCTTTTCCAGATACCCACAAACAGAGCATTCCATTTTCTCACTATCATGAAATCAAATCCTCAGGAACAGTTCCCTTGTTATAGTAATACGTCGAATGAAAATCCCTTAAGTGTACACAAAAAGGCTGACCTAGGTAATTTTAGACGACTTTGAGGAAATTGGAACACGTACCTTGTAGATCCAGCCTGGAAGAAGCTTTGCGTTGTTATGAAGAGAAACAAAACTCTTGGAAGGAAATTTGAATCCATGGCACTGCTAAGTAGGAACCAAAGCATAGCCCAACACCACGGCTACGTACGCAGAGCCCGTCTGAGGTGATGGAAAAACTTCCCAATGTGTGGTCGCAGTCCTGTCAGACCCTGTCAGATGTCCAGTGAATGGGAAAGACCCCGGAAGTGGTGGACTTTGTGATTTGACGTCACAAGAACCAGGGAAACGTACCGGAAGTTCCATGGAGTGTGTGTGTAGGAGCGCTCGAGCGAGGTCAATCAATGTCTCTGCAACTTACATCCAGACATGCCTTCGTTCACGTAGACCAGGCTTCGCCCTCCCCAGCAATGTCAGATTGATTTGCTTAATATATGGGTTTTGGCGTCGTGTTGGTGCATCGGTTAGGGTGTTCGCCCCAGACCCAAGAGGTCCTTGGGTCGAATCCTAGGACATGCCCTCGATATTGTGCATTTGGGGATAGCACTAAACGCGACTTTCCTCACTTCACTCAGGTAGAAATGAGTTAGGGTCGTCCCTCGGATAGGGTGTTACATGGACATCCCGTGGTTGAAGAGAGCCACACCTCGAGCACGTTAAAGAGTCATTACACTTCGGGTCGTGTCACGTGGTGACCATTGACTTAAAACCTAACTTTCTTGGCGAAGGTAATGATGATGATGATAAGTGCCCAGCAGGCATACATAAGCCACAGAAGAAAGAAAGAATATAAATATAAAGACAGGACTTCTAACAGTAATCATTTAGAATATCTGTCTCTTTAATATGGGTCTGCCTAAACACCTCTTGAAAGCGGCTTTAAAAAGCTAGTCAGTCGGTTTCAAGAGCAAAGCAATTTGTGCAGAGCTGTCCTCTGCACTTGACGAAGCAGTATCTAATTCTGGCGTTTTCGCCTTCTTCTTTCCAACCCTCCTCGCAGTTCTGAGCCGCTGTCGTCATCGCTTCCTTTGTTGGTAGCTTCTGACTGTTTTTCAGCGTTTTCCTCCCCGAGAAACGTTACATAGTCGTTGTCTGACACACTATCGACACATGCAGACAAAGACGAGTGTAGTCCTTCGGCACTGTCCGTCCCAGGAAACGCTACATATGTGTGGTCAGAGTTGTCCTCTGCCCCTATCGTATCTGCAGTATCTGATTCTGGCGTTTTCGCTTTCTTCTTTCCACCCTCTCTTGTCTGTTCGTCAGCCTTTTTCTCCCTGGGAAACGCTACGTAGTCGTTGTCTGACACACTATCGGCACATGCAGACGTAGACGAGGTGCCAAAAAGGTCTGACTCAGTCGCTTCGACGGAGTGTGCAGTTTTATCGTGGTCGTGCCAACTTACGGTGGTCATCAGGCATCTGTATAGCCACGCTATACGTTTACATGTGTCGGGTTATTTAGTGCAGTAACCAACAGAACAGGGGCACTATCATAGCATATGAGTCCCTTGTCGTTTGCCTAAACAATTCAGTCCAGACAATAGATTTTCTTCATATACACGTATATATAGTCTCCTTAGGGTATCAAAAACGTCATCGGAGTATCAAAAACCTACATAATACATTACGTATTCCAATGGTGATATCTAACATATGATTTACTAGTTCTGTTTTTACAGCCTCCATTTACCACAGCGATGCATATTACCTACTCTTCAATCCTATCAAGCGTCTGATTTAATCTCAACAAGTAGGCAATAAACATGAGAAATCAACAGCTCGTATGTCTATGTATTACGCAATGCAACGTGAATTTTCGTGGATGGGGCCGGGGCCAATGTCCTCTAATAGCGAAGCCAGCTTTTATCCCTATACTTCTAGCAAGAGCCTAGGGGCTGATATTTCTGCACTCTCACTACAAACTCACTGGTACATATTCTCTTGCTGCTGTCTTTTAGCCCCGCATTAGACGATGCACGAGCTTCGGCCCTATTTTTTACCGCGTGAAGGCCGCCGTATTTTAAGATCTTCAGATACTCGGGCGTATTTTTCCACCAGAAAATTTTCCTACCAAAAATCATAGTCTTTGCTGGTACAAAAATTATGTCGTGCGCATGTAAACTTGTTACTATAAGACTCACCGTCCTGATATCAATATCATACCTTCAACAGTGTATAAACTACTTAAGTCAAAGCAGCCATACCACACTGTTCATGTTCCAAATTTATTGCACAATTTAATCGTTGACAAAATTTTAGCATGTCTTGAGTGTGGGAGTTTGACAGTTGGTCAAGTGGTCTTCAAACTTTAAAACCACTTATTAAGCTTTTACATATTAGGCTGGAAGCAGCTCAAATGTTTTTGAATCTATACATTATTTTACTTAAGGTGAAGGTCTTCAATTCCTGCCACAGGTGCCTCATATTAGACATATTTATCACAATTATCACAGCGGTAGCTACTCATAGCTTGATAGTGCTTTATGACATATCCAGGACTATAATAGATTAGAAGGAATGCGTTAAGCTGTCTAAGTCAAGTAATCGTACCTTCACATTATTACAAGCTACAACCAAGATGGAAAGTTTTTATAGTGAAGACCCTCGATGATTTTGTCCAGGAAGCGGTTGACAATGTCCGCCACGTGTCGTGAGAAGGTCCTGCCGTGTGCTGGCCCGCTGTCGCCCGACATCATGAGCTGGGCCGCGTAGGGCAGGAGTATTGTAGGCTGGAGAGATTGAAACTCACGTGCCACCGAGGTGGATAGCGGTGCCAGAGACGGTAGCATGTAAGTCAGCCGTCCCAGCCCTTCGAATCGGGTGGCTTGTTTCCCATGTTTTGTTTCTCGCTGACACGCTTTAGTTTTGGTCCTGCAAACTTCCAGACTTACCTTGTACATTTACAATCCTTATGGGATGCAATTAGAGTTTTATATCGTAAGTTAAAGGGGAAATAAAGAAGGGAAACGACTGAGAGATAGGGGAGAGCGTGTGGTAGCGGCGCATGCGCAATGACTTCTGATTACTAGTTACATTTCTGCAACCAAGCGGGAAAGTTTTCATCGCGAAGATCCTCCATGATCTTGTCCAGGGAGCGGTTGACAACGTCCGCCACGTGTCGGGCGAAGGCCTTGCCGTGTGCTGGTCCGCTGTCGTCCGACATCATGAGATGGGTGTTGTACTTCCTCCTGTCATTTTTGGAAAACGTTGTCGGAACGAATCCCGATTTCAGTAGCATTGCGTTGAGTAACATCCGTGCCGTTCTTCCGTTGCCATCTCTGAAGGGATGAATATGGACCAGTTTATGATGAGCGGACGCAGCCCTCTCTATTGGATGCATCTCTTGTGTGTCCTCTGACGTCAGCCACGTTTGGAACTCCACCATCTTGGAAGCAAGGTCATCAGGTTCCGGTGGATTGTAAGGCCCTACAAAGACATTAACATTGCGCATGCGCCCTGCCCACTTTGGTTTGGTCTTTCCGAGCAACCGCTGATGAATTTCTTTGACATCGGGCAGCGGTTTGTCGCTTCCCAAAGTTGAGTGAATGTAATCAATTGCTTCGGTCATCCCTACTCTTTCGTCGTCCCCCCTCTTTGTCTCTATCGAACCATTACTGAATATAGATGGGCGATAGAAGCAGTTCAACAGTAACTTTGATACGTCGGCGGAGCTTGTATGTTTCTGTATTTCTTGCACAACGACGTCATTCTTGTGGCTTATGTCCATCTGAAGCGCACGATACCGTCTATCCAGGATAGGTAGCAGTCTGTCTCGACCCTCGATCGCCGATGTCGTGTTCGGGGCGTACAAGAGAGCACGGGCGTAGTTCTCGTCGGCCTGTTCCACTTTTCCAGTCGCCTCCAGAAAGCGGCCATACTTTGTGATTATGACTGCATTCTTGGGGGCCATGGTCACTGCCTCTTTGTACGACGCTTTGGCGGTTCTGAAGTCGCCGCGCTCTGCAGCTGTCTCTGCTGTGCGAATTGCTTCGTCCACCTGGAGCTTTTGTTCTGTGAAGATGGTAGTGATGTCGTTGTGAATCATGGATCTTAACAACTTATCTAATGATAATGCAGCCTCCTTTTAGGATCAACCAACCAACCAACCAACCAGCCAACCAACCAAAAATGCTGCCAGCCAACCAACCAACCGACTAAACAACTAACTAACCAACCAACCATCAAACAAGCAATCAATGGATGAATTGATAAAGCATTGTGGCATACATTTGGATCTCTAGGTTGTTCAAATATCAGACAGGAGGTGATCTGTTTTGAATTGTTTCCCTCAGTGCAAAAAATACCACGCAGGAAAATACTGATAGTTTGAAAAAAGTGTTCGCTCCCAGAAAAGGGTATTTTTCATGAAGAACGGTTTTAGAAATGCTAGTAAATCAGTTCTGAGCACATGACATGGTTTGCCGGTGTAATCTGTCTGATTTGTCTTAAATAGTTACAATGTCACAGGAAACTATATTCTGCTGTCTGATTTGCCTTAAATAGTTACACTGTCACACTGTCAGTATACAAAGTAGATGCCTTGAATTTTGTTCTACTGACCTGCAGTTAACTTTTGAACCGGTAGGTTACGTCTGCGACGGGTAAGACCACATGTTGTACAAGTAGTAGCAGCTACAGTAGTCGCAGTCGTCTGTTCCAACGGAGCTGCAATGACAAGTTACAGTTACATTTCACAAAAAGTCCCCTGTCCCTTGAGTTGAGAACACCACCCAAGTCCCTAGTGTTATTGAACCGTATTTTAACGATATTCCTAAGGCCAAACTTTCAACGTTAAAAGAAAATAAATGGCCTGTTTAGTCTCCTATTCCGAGTTCATATGAATTACCTCAGCCAGCAATAAGAAGCCCAAACCCTTGTTACCATCAAGAAGCGCATTCCAAGCCTCTCGTGAGACTTCACTCTCGCGAGTAAATCAATTCAGAGCACATGACATTGTTTGGCCAAATTCCATTCCAAACATGCCTGTGGAAAAATTCCTGTACAATTCCTAGAATTTTTGCAGACTGAACATAATAATATACCATTTGGCTCGCCCCAGAGGCGTCGCCAAAAAAGTACCCCTGTCTTTCCTTGGTGCTATTGAACTGTGGTCTGATTTGGCCTGGTTTGTCTTATTTTTTTTAAACTGTACAGTTGTTCCCAGATGCTCTAAAGAGGTTGGCAGAGATGACCCATTCGTTTTCCTCATACATTCCACAAAAATAGAATCATAGCTAATTTATCATAATTGTACATCACTGCAAAGATCCCTAATATTGCCCCTGCTGAGAACACCAGTTCCCTTGCCCCTGTCTCTGATGGTGCTATTCAATCGTATATTACTGAATTCTCCAAGTCCAAACTTTCAACAAGTAAAAACAAATGACTGGTCTGTTTTCTTTTCTGAGTTGATAAGAATTGCATACACAAATAAGAGCCCCAAGCCCTGGTTACCAACAAGAAGCGCGCGTAAAACTTCTCGTTAGAGCGAACTTCTCGTGAGAATTTACTCTCGCAAGTCAATCAATTCTGAGCACATGCCATTGTTTGGGTAATCTGTCTGATTTGCTCTGACATATCAAAGAGAATCATATTCTGCTGACGTTTATAGAAAAAGTATAGCTCTTTAAGAGTAATCAGTTTGCAAAGCAGATTTCTTAGATTTTGTTCTATAGACCTGCAGTTGGCTCTTGATCCGGTGCGGTTGGCTCTTGAACGGGTATACAACTGCGACCTGCTGCAGGTAGGTTACGTCTGCGACGGGTAAGACCACATGTTGTACAAGTAGTAGTCTCCGCAATCGTCGTTTCAGACGTAGCTGGCAAGACAAGTTACACTTACGCATACCAGTGTACATACAGCTGTTCCCAAATGCTAGACAAGAGAGTAACAGATGAGATGACCTATTCGTTTTT
>NC_049990.1:8756227-8770809 GCF_000003815.2 Branchiostoma floridae
AATGTATCATTGTACATCACTGCAACAACTGCCCCTGCCCATTCTGCTATTAAAGAGCACCATTTCTGTCCCTGGCGCTATTGAACCGTATGTCACCGATTTCTCTAAGGCCAAGGTTTCAACAATCAAAGACAAATAACTGGTCTATTTTGTCTTCGTTAAGTCATGAGCATTACATTAGCCAGAAGTAAGAAGCCCAAGCCCCGGTGGCCAGCAAAAAGCGCTAGTAAAAGTCCTCACGAGGGCGAACCTCTCGTGAGAGTTCACTCCTGCGAGGGTGAACTTATCGCGAGAGTGAACTTATCGCGAGACTTACGACAGCTGGCCGGTTCATCACTGCAATCGCCACAGTCGTTGTCCCCGTCACACTTCCAGGCCTCGCTTATGCATTTCCCGTTGTCACAAAGAAATTGGCCAATACTGCAGGACGGTCCCGCTAAGAAATAATAAAACAGAGTTTAATCTTTTACAAAATGTCATCGACCGTTAGATTTTAAGCAGAAAGTCTGAGACAACGAATGCAAGTCTGCAAGTATCAACATACTAGTTGACAACGGCTCAACAACATCAAACTCTGCAAAGACGTTCGACTGCATATTTTGCCCAGAGCTGTTCAGAGCTAGCCCTTATGCGTTTAAGATTACAGATGTTTAGACAGATCTACAAACAATGCCAATAATATCAAAGGGAGTTGCAGTGACGCTGATGATGACAACATTTTCACCTGTTTGACAAATCTCTCCGATACATCAGTTCTTTCTAACTTCGTCATCTTTGCTGGCAACGTTATCTGTAGTCTATGAATAGTTTTTAATGCAAAAACTTCCTTTTTACATTTCATATGTATAGCATGAAGGGTTCAAACATATCACTGCAGAAGCAACACTGTTACTGTTAAACACTTCATGCATGTAGGGGTAAAAAATGCTGAAGGTGCCCTTTTATAAGCATTATCGTCCTGTAAAAGTGCACTTTCTACTTCAATCTAGGTTCCTATACTTAAACAATAAATTGTTATGGCAGGTGCATCAAATCAAGAAAGAAATATCTTACCAATAATCGCTTGTCGTTCATCCCTCTCCAGCTGCACGGGTTTTTCTGTAACAGAATAAATACAACGGAAGGTGAGACGGCGAGAGTCTGCAAGTTAGACTTACACATTCCACTTTACAGTTGTTGCCAAATTCTACATATACACCGTTGAAGAGAGTGACATAGATAAACCATTCGTTGTTCACTCATATGTTCCTCAGCAATTAATAGCTTATGTATTGCTGTGCAGTCACTGAAAAGAGCTACCCCTGCCTGCTACACCTTCCCTTTCCTTGGTGCAATTGAACCGTATATTACGGATTTCTGCAAGGCCAAACTTTCAACAACTACAGACAGGTAAATGGTCTGGTTTGTCTTCTTTCGACAGCTCTTAAGAATTACATTAGCCAGAAATAAGGAGCCCAGGCTCCGGTTTCGATCAGGAAGCGCATGTAAAATTTCTGACGAGAGCGAACGCAGAATCAACGTATTGTGAGAGTTCACTCTAATCTCGCAAGAGTACTGACCTGCAGTTTGCTTCTGAACCGGTAGGTTACGTCTGCGACGGGTAAGACCACATGTTGTACAAGTAGTCTGAGTAGCTACAGTGGTCGCAGTCGTCTGTTCCAATGGAGCTGCAATGACAAGTTACACGTACAAATTCCACTGTACAGTTGTTACCAGATGTTCTAAAGACAGTGGCATGCTGACAGAGATGGCAAAATTGTTTTTCACCCATGCGTTCAACAAACATGAATAGCTGATTTATCATACATGTAAATGTACATAACTGCAAAAAAAGGCCGAAATAACGAGCCCATTTTAGTCAAAAAGTGTTCATACAAAAGTGTTCCCCGAACCTCTCGTGACAGTTAACTCCCACGAGAGTGAACTTATCGCGAGACTTACGACAGCTAGCCGGTTCATCACTGGAATCGCCACAGTCGTTGTCCCCGTGTCACACTTCCAGGCCTCGCTTATGCATTCCCCGTTGTCACAGAGAAATTGGCCAATACTGCAGGACGGTCCCGCTAAGAAATAATAAATTAGAGTTTAATCTTTCACTAAATGTCATCGCCCGATGGGCAGAAAGTCTGAGACAATGAATGCAAGTCTGCAAGTATCAACATACTAGTTGACAACGGCTCAACAACATCAAACTCTGCAAAGACGTTCGACTGCATATTTTGCCCAGAGCTGTTCAGATCTAGAGCTAGCCCTTATGCGTTTAAGATTACAGATGTTTAGACAGATCTACAAACAATGCCAATAATATCAAAGGGAGTTGCAGTGACGCTGATGATGACAACATGTTCACCTGTTTGACAAATCTCTCCGATACATCAGTTCTTTCTAACTTCGTCATCTTTGCTGGGAACGTTATTTGTAGTCTATGAATAGTTTTTAACGCAAAAAAACTTCCTTTTTACATTTCATATGTATAGCATGAAGGGTTCAAACATATCACTGCAGAAGCAACACTGTTACTGTTAAACACTTCATGCATGCAGCCAGGGGTAAAAATGCTGAAGGTGCCCTTTTATAAGCATTATCGTCCTGTAAAAGTGCACTTTCTACTTCAATCTAGGTTCCTATACTTAAACAATAAATTGTTATGGCAGGTGCATCAAATCAAGAAAGAAATATCTTACCAATAATCGCTTGTCGTTCATCCCTCTCCAGCTGCACGGGTTTTTCTGTAACAGAATAAATACAACTGAAGGTGAGACGGCGAGAGTCTGCAAGTTAGACTTACACATTCCACTTTACAGTTGTTGCCAAATTCTACATGTACACAAGAGAGTGACATAGATAAACCATTCGTTGTTCACTCATACGTTCCTCAGCAATTAATAGCTTATGTATTGCTGTGCAGTCACTGAAAAGAACTACCCCTGCCTGCTACACCTTCCCTTTCCTTGGTGCAATTGAACAGTATATTACGGATTTCTCCAAGGCCAAACTTTCAACAACTACAGACAAGTAAATGGTCTGGTTTGTCTTCTTTCGACAGCTCTTAAGAATTACATTAGCCAGAAATAAGGAGCCCAGGCCCCGGTTTCGACCAGGAAGCGCATGTAAAATTTCTGACGAGAGCGAACGTAGAATCAACGTATTGTGAGAGTTCACTTTCGCAAGAGTACTGACCTGCAGTTTGCTTTTGAACCGGTAGGTTACGTCTGCGACGGGTAAGACCACATGTTGTACATGTAGTCTGAGTAGCTACAGTGGTCGCAGTCGTCTGTTCCAATGGAGCTGCAATGACAAGTTACACTTACAAATTCCACTGTACAGTTGTTACCAGATGCTCTAAAGACAGTGGCATGCTGATAGAGATGGTAATCTTGCTTTTCACCCATGCGTTCAACAAACATGAATAGCTGATTTATCATACATGTAAATGTACATCACTGCAAAAAAGCCCGAAATAACGAGCCCATTTTAGTTAAAAAGTGTTCATACAAAAGTGTTCCTCGAACCTCTCGTGACAGTTAACTCCCACGAGAGTGAACTTATCGCGAGACTTACGACAGTAAGCCGGTTCGTCACTGAAATCGCCACAGTCGTTGTCCCCGTCACACTTCCAGGCCTCGCTTATGCATTCCCCGTTGTCACAGAGAAATTGGCCAATACTGCAAGACGGTCCCGCTAAGAAGTAATAGAACAGAGTATAATTTTCTACAAAATGTCATGTTGTGTTAGATATAAGCAGGAAGACCGATAAGTGGATTAGAGATCATTAGACTCTTATTTCTAAACTCGAGTCTGCAAGTATCAACAGACTTGTTGACAAGATCAACAACGTCAAACTCTGCATAGACCTTTAACTCCAAATTTGGCCCAAGGCTAGCTAATATGTGATCAAAATTACAGACGTTTAACTTGATCTACAATTCTCTCCGCTGATGGTGGTGTCAGTTCTTTAAAACTTCTTCACATTTCCTGTGAACGGCATTCTCTTTACTGACTTCGTCTATGAATGGTTTTAAGGCAATAAAATCTTTTCTTTAGATTTCATATATAACGCATGCAAGGTTCCGGGGAAGCATATAACTTCAGGCGCAAAACGATTAAACACCACATACATGCAGGGGTCACACAAATTGTCACAAATGCTGAGTGTGCCTTTGAAGTTAAATTTTGTCGCGATCGTCCTGTAAAATGCACAATATGAATGAACTGTCACGACAGCAGTGGATTGTTCATTCCTTGACAAAGACTGATGCTGTGCATTCGAAAATTTGGGTGAGTCCAATTTTGGTGTTGCAGTTCAACTATTTCAAGAATGAACGAACCGTCAACGGTTGCCTTAGTAGATATCTAGTGTATCAAATCAAGAAAAGAGAGATCTTACGAATAATCACTTGTCGTCCAGCCCTTGCCAGCTGCACGGGTTTTTCTGTAACAGAATGATACAAGTGAAAATCAGATGACGAGAGTCGCTTTTCAGGTCCCGGATAAACCTGTTTTTTAACGAGTTTGCTCAGTGCAAGGCCATTGACCACTTCTAGGCACTGAACTACGCTCACTGTGGCAGCTTCTCTTTGCCCAAAGTCAGAAACATCGAGCTTCAGCAAGCTCGACTGACTGACCCAGTATTAGTAGGCGAAGCAGAGGTTACGAAGCTGCTCGGGAGGCTGTTCTTTAAGTAGATCCTTTTGCATATCAATTCATAGCTAAAACTCTCTCCAACAAGATTTCGCCAGTATCACTGACGAGAGACACTGAATGGATATCTGAAACGTCTGACCGTTTCCAAAATCATCTGACCGTTTCCAAAATCATATCCAGTTGCTTGAGTAACTGCTTTTTGGCGTTCTTGGAATAGTCTTGCATATGTGCAAAAATCGTGAGAAGGTAGCTTTTTGCCATCATGACAAATAGTCAATCATGACTTAACGCCTACTAAAATAAATCCGCCAGGTCACATATATCAGTCATGCCCGTAGCCAGGATTTTGCTTCGGGGGGTTCTTTTAGTACTTGTTGGACCATCGAGCGCTGCCTAGGGGAGTCCAGGGGCATGCTACCCCGGAAAAATTTTGAAATCTTGACCCTCTGAAACGCTATTTCCTGAATTTGACCGGCAAAATTTGCTGGCCAAGTTTAATGGAATTTCTTTTAAAACACACAAGACTTTCGGCGTAAGTCCTTTGAGGGCGACTCCCCCGACATATTTTCACCATATCTGACACCAAAGACGAGAGGCGTCGCAATGGAGGTCTGGGGGAATTTTGAAATCTGGATCCTTTGAAAAGGTATTTCCCGCATTTTGAGGGACAACTTTTGTTGTCAGATTAAGCTAAATTTAACATTTCTATCAGAGAAAAATACTTGTGAGGACGACGGCCAGGAGGCGTCAGCCGTCGCAAGGGAGGTCCGGGAAATGTTTAACCTGGACCCATCTCCTGCATATTCAGGGACAATTTGTGCTGTTAAACTAAGCTAAGTTCAATGATTTGTTATTAATGAGAAAGGATTTTGAGGGCGACGCTCCCACCACATCATGTTCATCATGTCCGGCCCCGAGGGCGCAAGCCGCCGCAAGGGAGGTCCGGGAAATTTTTAAATCTAGACTCACTGAAACGCTATTTCCTGCACTTTCTGGGGCAGATTATGCTGATAGACTTGCTTAGATGGAATGAAATGTTTATCAGTGAAAAATAAAAATCATGCTTTTGAAAAAAGCGGACCTTCGAGCGTGAAAAAGCGGACCTTCAAGCGTCTGTGTGGGGTTTTTCCGACCCACCTCCCCCCCCCTTGGCTACAGACATTCAGCCACCAAGAAAAAAAATCGTCTGAAGAATTCTTCAATGCAAAGTTCGTAGTTAAATGTACTCTGGCATATCTAAACTGTGCATACCTGTGGGGCGATTCAGTACAGACCACTAAAACGTGTTGTTTTTCAAAGTGGATAATATACGGTAAGACGACCGAGAAATGGTAACGGAGGTTACCTTCTTTGGGTGCTGCTAGAGCACCGCTTGCTGCGAGAAGCATCAGCCAGAGCGTGCCCATTGTCGGAGCCATTGCAACTCTGCGCAGGGAAAGATCCTCTCGCAAAGTGCTGGGCAAGCTAGTTTATATACATATACAAAGCAAATACAAACCGGTAATGTGTACGTATGTAAACAAGATGAATCCATAGCTGGGTTGGAGGTTAATGATAATCTATTTACTTTGCTTGAAGTGACACCAAGTATCTTACACGTGAGAATCATGCACTTTAGTATCATGCAAGTGAGTATCATACATGTGAATATCATGCAAGTAAGCATCATGCAGGTGTACGTAGACAGGACGCGGGCCTGAGAAGCTTTATCAGTCAATGACGCACTACTAATATTTTTGTGTGAAGGCATAGTCATTTTTCTTCATATTTCTGAAACGTTGAAAGGCAAAGACATAACCCTTGACAACAGTCAAGGTCTTGCTGAGTCAGTATTTGGGTGCTGTTAGAACACCGCTTGTCGTGAGAAGCATCAGCCAGAGTGTGCCCCTCATTGGAGCCATTGCAACTCGGCGCATCAGCAACGAAAGAACCTCTTGCGAAGTGCGAGCTCTCAAAATTGAACTGGGGGGGGGGGGTGTATTAGCACCAACTTTTTGAAATACGTATTCTAAAATATGGAGATGGTCTATCTAAGCACAGAAATCACAAAAGTTGAGCAATTATTGATCTCTAACCCCCCTGTACATGCCCCATGAAGTTTGGATACCCCCATATACCAATACTACATTAAACAGGTACACGTAGCTTAGCTTGCTGTTGACTGTGTGTAAGAAGCAAGTTCTTTTAGGGGGGTCAGAATCATCTTTATTAAGCCTTAGAATTAGACATACAAATACAAGATGAAAGATTAAAATACCTAGGTCGACCCTTTTTCTGGACTTACGACGTCCAGAGGGCGCAAGGTAAAACATATTAAAACTAGAGTTCGGCGACCTCATACCTCCATGAAAATTTAGAGCTTTCGTAACTTTCATGCAATTGACTAACACATTAACATAATTTATACATTGTGTTGTTCATCATTGACTAACGTACACATGTCACAGTTATAAAATTCCCATTATTAATCATAAAGCGGTTTTGCAATGTTTACATAAATTATGCAAATAAGTTCCTCATTACCATATTTGGTATCTGCTTATATTCCACCTATCGTAATTAACATGTGTTACATGTATTGAGGTCCAGTTATTGAAAACAATGGAACTATACAATTTCCTCATTAATTATGCAAATTAAGTCCTCATTTGCATAACATGTATATCATTATGAACATCTTTGCCTAAGCTACCCGCATGCCTAAAATGCAGGCAATCCATCGTTTCTTTCTGCAGTTATCCTCTTTGGAGTGTCTTGACAAAAACACCCATGCAGTTCCACAATTAAATGTTAGGGGGCTGAAACTTGCCCCACTTTTTCATGACACCAAAAGCTATCTACCACCAAAATATCAAGACCATAGCATGTCTGGAACAAGAGATACATTGAAAAAAATGATAGAATATTCTCATTAATTATGCAAATGTACTCCTGTTTTGCATAATTAGTTTCTTACCTTGTAAAACATTGTCTAAGGTACCTACATACCAAAAATGATGAAAATCCATTGTTCCCTTCTTGAGTTATCGTCTTCAGAAGTTTTTGACAAAAATGCCCCTGCTTTCCCAAAACTAGACGCTAGGGGGCCCAAACTTATGTCACTTATTTCTGAGCACAAGAGCTATCTAAAACTTCAAAATCGTGACCATAGCTTGCTCAGAACACGAGATAGCAAACCCGGAAGTTGCGCTGCAGTACCAAGGGAAGCCGCTAGGGGGACCAAAATCTAATCATTTCCAGCTTTCATCACACCCTACCAACACACCAAGTATGAAACCAATCCACCAAGCCGTTCTTGAGTTATTTTGTTTACACACAGACAGACAGACACACAGACACACAGACAAACACAGGGTAAAATATAACCTCCATGACATTTCATGGAGGTAATGAACAATCGTGTGCGTCGGACTGCTGAGATACAGACTGTTTTAAAATTCTTGAAACATATTGCACATGAAGATTGCAAAACTCATATATTGCACTAATTGCATATTGCACTCTCATGTAACGGTTACAACTATCAGCAGCTTGAGAATAGACCCAGAGGTTTTTCCCACCCAAGTGTATTTCTTGCACAATATACTAGTATAACATATGAAGTGCATACTGCACACTTTCCTAACTTGCGTTTCAGCTGGCGAACTTCGCGTTCCTTGTAGCTTACAACACACAGAGATTTTAACTTCGAGCAGTTCTCACTGTTAACCCATCCCCCACTACCAATTCCAATAGTGACAAGAGTAGCTTTGTAAGTGCTGTGCATGTCAATTTCATTCAACAAGTCTTCATATTTTGCCATTTTCCTGTCCTCGGCACTGCGGGCGTTTTGTTCGAAGGGTACAGTGAGTTCAACAAGAATCAGCGTTTGTTTGACCGGGTCTTGTATGGTTATGTCTGGGACAAGCGACGTGGGTAGAATGTCCGGTGGAATGGTGGAATGTGTGCCTCCTGCCACTGAATCTGCGCTCAAGTCGCTCCTGATGATGACCTGTTGTCCCGACTTGGAATGCCACTGTTGGAGGGTAGTCACTAGCTCCTTGAGTACGCTGTTGTGACGCCAGGTGTACCGACTGTCCTTTAAGGCAACCGGGCAAGAGTTCAGAACATGCCTCAGTGTTTGGTGACCTTGGCATAGAGGGCAGTTAGACGACAGCACTTTTCCCCATCGGACCAAGTTGTCGCGTGTAGGCAGCCAATTGACCATGCCGCTCAGGGCAAACTCAAAGACGCCTCGAGGGCTGTTGCACAGTGAGCTTCTCCATCCTGTGTCAGACTGCTCGACTTCAACTAGTTCCACCCAGTTACCCTGTACTGTAAGCGTTCTGCAGTGTTCCTCTATCTTCTGTTCTTCTGACTGTCGAATTTTTTTGCACAATATACATGTAATATAGTTTGCCATGGCATAAACGTAAAGATACCTTTGTATCACGACTTCATGTTGCCATGGAAATGGGAAATTAAGGCATTTTGGAGACAGTTTTCCAGATTTGGCCAAGTCAACAACATGGAAATTACCCCAGAATAAGGACACTATTTTAGAAGAATGCTTAGAGTCAACAGACAAGCAAATATGGAGTACTTAGCCCAACTATTCAGCTTCACCGGAATAGCTGTGGACTTTCCATAAACTTGACATTAGGATTTGGGGCTACATGTAATCAATACATTGTTTCAATTTTATAAAAACATGATATTTCGCCTTGAAACAGTTGTTTTTCTTGATGCCTTGTCAGAAGTATGGCCAAGGTTTGTCTCAGCAAAGACAGTTGCTAACAGCTGCAATTTATTGCTCAGTTTCACTTCTTGCTTATGCCCTTTAAAATATGCCCCCTTGCCCATAAAATTTTTCGCTTTGCAGATGGTACTCCTGCAATGCCGGCCGAGTTTCAACATTAATGAAATTTAAAAGTATTCTGGGTGACAAACATCGGTAGGAAATTGTTGTGTATATCCGGAACGCCAAGCTGAAACTTTGCATTCAATATAACTTCAACTTAAACTCAGAATTAAGATAAAAAACTATTCTGGGGATGTTTCAATGCCATGGGTCCAATTAGGAGAGCATTTGACCTGAAAGTGAAAGGATCGTAGGTTGAAATCTCTGACAGGCCTCGTAATACCCCCTCACATTAGGCGCGATTCGATCGGACGACGATTCTGTGGCAATCGCCCGAGCCTCGCTTATGATAATAACTTTATTGCACAACAAATGTACAAGATACAAAGTATAGCTTACTAAATATGTGACAGGGACGGTTTTCAGGTGAAAAATGCGCGCAACCCTCTGTCGATCTTAAATATGGCCGATCTTCCATCCATACGCCCGAAGATCGTGGATAATGTGAGGGGGGTATAAATGAACCCACTGCACTCATTGAAATGCTAGAGGCTCATCCCGGATGGATGAGTGGATCAAATAAACATTTTGATCGAAATTTGGGTAGTGAATTTCCCGAGCAGCCTTCGTAATACCCGCCTCACATTAATTATATACGATCTTCGGACGTACTTCGCGATCGCAGGAAGGTCGGCTGATTTTAAGATCTTAAGATGGTCTTGCGTATTTTTCGCCCAAAACTTGTTCCCCTCACATATAAGCGAGCCTCGTGCGATCGACGGTGAATAAATCTATGATAATGAACCTCCCATGACCGGTCGACCTCTTGCACGCGGACAAGGGAATACAAAACGTTCCTCAAAAAAGGCAAGAGATCAATAAATGTTGCTTATTTTGTTGTCGGAATCTTTTTAACCAATGAATGGAATGCGCGGGCATAATAGAAATGACACAAGAAAGGAAAGTGTGTCACAAAGCCAGCCTACATACTGCCACAGGGGCCACAATGTTAGAATTACCCTCACATTCCCAGAAATTCAATATTTGTAAACAATCGGAAGTCGGGTGAACGTCGCCCGAACGTCGCCCGACTAACGGGGGTTCGCCATCCGATTTGCGTTCGATGATTAATAACTATGTCTGTGCTCGCCTATCGGTCTTCAATCGTTGGATTGACGCAAGTCTATTGACCGATGCCCTTGCGAGGTACGCATGATTTGCACGCACGATCTGCGACTCAGTAACGAGCTCTGCGATCTCGGAGATCTCTTGCGACTTGTCGCTTATGTTAAGAACATGTTTCGCTGCACCGCGACCGTCGTAAGACTCCTGAAAATTGCCGGCGATCCCTAAAAATCGCAAGATGATCGTGAGAACACCGGACGTCTTACTCACGAAAATGTCTTTTAGAGCTCGTAAACTAGTCTTCGGATCGAATCGCGCCTAATGTGAGGCGGGTATAAGCCCAACTCTTGTCAGTTTTAATTTTGTTTTAATCAACTTGTTTGAATCATGATTTTTTTTTTACTTAGTAAGAAGAGCTTTCCTCCTATAAGCTATATCCAATGCACATCCATCACTAGTAATCCAAACATAGAATTATAGTACTACTAAAAAATTATGAATTAGCTCTGTGTCATTGAGATGGTCATGGTGCTGAAAGTTTCAGCAAGCAAAATTTAGAGCATCCCAATATCATGATATATCAGCATTTGTCAATGATCAAACCTAAGGGGGTATATACAGGGGGTCAAAATATATTAAACGATCCAATTGTAAGATTTTTTCTTCCAAATAGACCATGTACATTTTCTGTGGGTGCACTTTACCACAGCATCTTATTGAACATAGAAAAAAATTGGCATGAAATACTAGTGGCCTATTTGCGCTTGTTGTGAGTTGGGGAGAGTCCATTTGTGCAGTGGAGTTGGCTTTGGAATAGTCCATTTTTGTATGGAGAATGTTCAGGGGGTTGAGATATCCATGATTTTATCTTCTGAACTCAAATATTCTACCAAGGGATGTCAAAGAACCAGCTTCAGAGAATTAAATGTTTTGGACATATTGTAAGTTTTGGAATAGTCCATTTTCGTTATAGCAGTACCAGTAAGTTTGGGATAGTCAATCTTTGCATGGAGAATGTTTTTGGGGCCCAGAAATCTATGAAGACCTCAGATATTCTGCTAAGAGATCTAAATGTTAAAATATACCATCTTTGGGAATTAAGTATTTCGGACATGTTGCAAGTTTGGAATAGTCATTTTTCGTAACAAGTCTGGTTTTGGAATCGTCCATCTTTGCAGCAAGTACTTTTGGGGGGTTCAGATGTTTATGGTGATATGTTCTGACCTCAAATATTTTGCCATAAGATGTTAAATATTCTTCAATGGGATGTCAAAGTACGGTAACTGTCGAAAAATAGTATAATTTTGAACGCGTTACAAGTTTAGAATAGTCAATTTTCGTAATGGGGGGTGATTTTGGATTTGCCTATCTTTTCAGGAAGGATTTTTTAGGGGTTCAGTGATATTCATGGTGATTTGTTTTGACCTCAAATATTTTGCCATGGGATGTTACATCATCCACTTTAGTACTTGTGCAAGCATGGTTTTGTATCAGTTTAGTACATTGCCATAGTAAAAACTACAGAGGGTATGTACAGGGGGGTTATGATTTAAAAATTGAACAAATTTTATCATGTTCACATTCAGATGGTCTGTCTCCATATTTTAGAGGCGTATTTCACACAAAAAAATGCATTTTTGCAAAATAGTACCTCCCCTGATTGAACATGCACAGAAGGGACGAGTCTCAAGCCCAGGCAGAGGCTTAATAACAGTCGAGTAAGTGCTGGGTAAGCTAATGTATATCTACATAAAGAAAATGCAAACAGGTAATGTTTGACATAGGAAGCGAGTACGTAAGTAAACGTCCTTTTAAACAAGAAGAATCCGTAGCTGGGTTGAAGATCAATCTATATCTATTAATTTTGCTTTGAAGTGACGGCACCAATTATTCACGTGAATATCATGCATGTGAACATCATGCACGCGTGCAGGGCGCGAGTGAGTGCTGGACAATCTAATCTATATCTATGTAAAGCGAAGACAAACCGCTAAGACAATATTTGACACAGGTACGTAAACAGGAGGAATCCGTAGTTGATAGAATCAAAGATATCTATTTACTTTGCTTTGAAGTGACGGTAGAGTTATCTTACACGTGATCGTCACGTGTACAGTCCGCGACCTGGAGAAATTATGTCGGTTAATGCTAGTTGTCTTCGCCTTGCAACGTGTCATGTTATTTTGTAGTGCCCCTTTATGGCCTACCTACAAGCTTTTGGTACAAACGTTTCCCGCCACACCTCGACACCTCACTTCGGGTCGTCTTACGTGGTAACTGGTAACATCTAATATCATAGTACCGGTACGTTTACGACGATTTCTCTAGCCATACTGATTTGACAAATTGTCAACGCATCATTTTCTCCAGTTACATGTTGCTGTTATAGGTTACCCTTGCCACTTCTTCTGTGTAACTTTTCTGCCACTCTTGTCCTGCTAAAAGCGTAATATTGTAATTGTAACACGCCGCGAAATTACACGGCGAACGGGCGCGTGGTTGGGAGAGGGTACAAAATACCGGTAGGAAGAAACACGGCACAATTAACTGCCGCTATGTACATTTATACATCCTCTGATGTTCCTTCCTTTTTTGTCAGTAAATGCATAAAATATAAACCTGCATGAGCATACAAAATGTCATGAGAAAACGGACGTATACTGTCAAGAATTTTCATTTAACTTCTGTCCGTCACAACCGCTATGACGTAACACTTCACTGCTAGCGTAGATATAAAAATGGCGGGAAAATGGCTGCGTACGTTCAATTTTGCCCATTCATTTTGCTATTATGCAACGGTTCTTCACACTTTTACATGAGTTGTAGGTCACCAACAGAAATTCAAGATTGTTGTTGAATCATGTTCGTCTTGTGCCGTGAGCATGTGTAATTATGATCTATATAAATTTGGCAATGAATGTGACAGTGTGTTCGTCCCACGACGAGCTGCCTACCCCGAAATTTAAAAAAAAGTATACTGAAAACTTTTGGCCTTGTTGTCTTCGAATGCATTGTTATCGATGCTTTGTAAATGGTGTATTGGACACCTAGATGTCTGAAGTGTGCACAGCTCAGAAATAACTATTGTTGCATGTGTAGATCTCTTTAAGTTCCAGTATTTTTAATCTACCGGTATAAGTCTTACTACCGGTATTATGCCAATGCATGTTAACCATTGCCTAAAAAAAGATACCGTCTGGGCACTCTACTCTCCAAGCAGACCCTCAGTGTCGGTGACGATCAGGTAGCATCTGCGTACCAAAACAACCTCCACTGGTCAAGCAATCTCCATTTGCCACGTACGGTATATATAGATTTAGCATTGGGCATACATTTGCCTAAGAAGTAAGAAGTACATACACATGTAGAGATAAGTCCTCTAATGGCAATTATCTAGAATATCTGTCTCTTATCTAATGTACGTCGAATGAAGATAAGAAAGCATTAAAGAATAGCTTTATTCATACAGACATAAAAGTTGCCACAATTAGGAAAATTCACGTTGTTTTTGTAATATTTTCAAACATGAATCTCAGCGGTCTTTCTGCATACACACTGCATGGTAGTGACGAACGTTAATATGCGTGTTCCTTTTTACACAAAGATCAACCGTACGTACATTTAACACACGTAAAAAACAAAGCTTAACTTTACATACTAAGCTATCAGTATATCCTTGCACTTCTATAAAGTGGATGTCTGACAGAACTGCATCAAATATTGTGCTAGACAATAGCAAAAACTGTTAGCATTTTGCTTTGCGGTCACTCCTACGTGCAATGGACAATGATTAACATCCATCAAAAAGATATTTGCGTAGATTGACAGTTTTAAAATATTCCCAATTGACAACTTCGAACCGTTTATCATCACTCTAGAGTTGTAATATTCATCATGCGACGTTACATAAGGTAGTATATTAGTCTGCCACTCAGAATGTTCAAAACAGGTTCTGACGCAGGTCCCACATTTC
>NC_049990.1:8770909-8802694 GCF_000003815.2 Branchiostoma floridae
CACGCATTTGGTCCTATTAGCCCAGATAACTGGTCATACAGTTGTTACTAGTATATGTCTCCGTTACCACATTGGCAAGTCGTGATCTGACAGGGAACTACTACTCCTTCTCATTTTTCTGTCTTTGGAAATGTCACGTACACATGGTCAGAAATATCGTATGTTAAGGACGCGACAGTGTCTCTATCTGACACGTCTGCGTTTTCGTGTTCTGCTTTTTTTGGCTGTTGTTGTTGTTCAGCATTTTCTGTCTCTGGCAATGTCACGTACACATGATCAGAATTGTCGTCTGTTAAAGACGAGACAGTGTCTCCATCTGACACGTCTCCTGCTTTTCTTGGCTGTTGTACAGCATTTTCTGACTCAGGCAATGTCACGTAAACGTGGTTGGACACTTCGTCTGCGATGGACGAAACAGTAAAAGACGCGGTCACAAACGTCGCGCGATCGTTGTACGATCGCAAACTGTAAGGGCATTCTTGGAACTGCACTTGGGACGACGACCTTCGACGGAGGTGACCGCACCCTAAGCCTGACACGCGTTCGTTTTCATGTCCTGTTATTTGCTGTTCTCCGGCATTATCTGTCCCAGGAAACGCTACATATGTGTGATCAGAGTTGTCCTCTGCACTTGACGAAGCAGTGTCTGATTCTGGCGTTTTCGCCTTCTTCTTTCCATCGTCTCCTCTCAGTTCTGAGTCGCTGTCGTCATCACTTCCTTTGTTGGTAGCTTTTGACTGTTTTTCAGCATTTTCCTCCCCGGGAAACGTTACGTAGTCGTTGTCTGACACACTATCTGCACATGCAGACGTAGACGCGGTGTCTCTGTCTTCGCGTTTGCACTGTTCGTCGACTCCACGCTCTCCTTCCCCTAGAGAATGGTTAGGGAGCGTCATGTAGTCTTGGTCTGAGTCGCTGCCGTCATCACTTCGTTTGTTGGTGGCTTCTGAATCCGTTTTGGCTAAATCCGTGACAGGTCTCTCGTTGTCATAATGCCCGCCGTCAGAGTCCTCGCCATCCGGACAAGTACGGTCGGTCTTCTTCTCATTGTCATAGTAATCTGTTGCTTGTGCTTCAGCATGGACTTCTGCAATGATAGTTAATACTTTACTCTTGGCTTTGCGCCTGTTCAGTGATGGTCTTGTCGTAGCCAGACTCTCTTTATTGCAAGGATGCCGCCGGGCATTTATGTCCTTGGCACCGAAAGACGTCTTCTCTGTCCTCTCATTGGCCGAATACGTTTTGGCCAAATCTGTGACAGCTCTCGAGCTCTCGTTGTCATAATGGCCGCCACCAGATGCCTCGCAATCCGAACAAGCAGTGTCGGTCTTCTTGTCATTGTCATAGTAATCTGTTGCTTGTGCTTCAGCGTGGACTTCTGAATGGATGGTTAATACTTTACTCTTGGCTTTGCGCCTGTTCAATGATGCTCTGGTCTTAGCTAGACTCCTCTGATTGCTTCGGTTTTCTTCCGTTCCTTCACTATTCGGAAACTGGTCGTCGTTTTCATACTGAACACCGTTTGCTCCATTTGTGTCCGGAAACTGGTCGTTGTTTTCATACTGAACACCGTTTGCTCCATTTGTGTCCGGAAACTGATCGTTGTTTTCATACTGAACACCGTTTGCTCCATTTGTGTCCGGAAACTGGTCGTTGTTTTCATACTGAACACCGTTTGCTCCATTTGTGTCCGGAAACTGATCGTTGTTTTCATACTGAACACCGTTTGCTCCATTTGTGTCCGGAAACTGGTCGTCGTTTTCATAGTGGACTCCATTTGCTCCATTTGTGTCCGGAAACTGGTCGTTGTTTTCATACCAAACTCCATTTGTGCCGTCTGTGTCCGGAAACTGGTCGTCGTCTTCGTAGGTGACTCGTCTGGCTGAGTCCGTCTCAGAGAACTGGCCATCATTCTCATGGTTTCTGTCAGCAGCATTTCGCTGTGTGTTGGCAAATGTTTGTTGCTGACTTTGTTGCCCTTTGCACTTGCTCACACAAACAGCTATCACCACAATGATGACGGAACAACCCACGAAGGATGCCAGTCCAACAAGGGTGAGATGTAACGCTGATAGTCCAATACCAGCAATAGGTGTTGTCGTGGCACCCTTAACTGTCGTTTGGGGTTGAGGCGCATCCGTGTACGTTCTTGTGCTTGTCCCGTTGGTTACATCCTGCGGGTGTTCGCTAGGAGATCCGGCGACTGTGAGCACAGCGAATGCATTTGCGTCGTCGGCATGGTCGGACGTCACCAGGCAAGTGTACGTGCCTTCCATCGCTCTGCCGAGTGCTGGGATGTGCAACGCTGAGTAGCACATTCTCCTGGTTTCACGTCTTGTGACAGCTGATCCCTTACAAGACGTTTCACTCACATCCGTGAAGGTTCTGGAGTGCTCGCGGCTTGACGGGAAACTGTCTCCATTCGGAGCGATCCACGAAAACGTCACGTCGAGACCTTCAGGACAGTCTGTCTGACAGGTGAAAGAAACATTGCCGGCACCGTAGTGTGAGGATACGGTCACTTTGGAGTCGCACTTCAGATCGCCGACACGGAGCCATCGGATTCTTTTAATCAGTCCAGTGGCGGGGTCTACGCATCCGATGCTCCACTGCAAGTGCCTGTTCACAAACATCCAGCTCTTCATTTCTCGCAGCTTGCAGTCGCACGGGATTCCGTTTCGACCCAGAACCAGACGTGAGACGTGTTTCAGCTCTTCTACTCCGATGATTGACGTTAGAGGATTCCATGTCATGGTGAGCTCGAGGGGCTGACTTGTCTGATCTGTTCCGCGCGGGATGCTGGAAAGGCAGTTTCTACTCAGGGACAGTTTACGTAGTCCAACGAGTCCAGCAAATGCTGCGTCATCAATGTATTGTAACCGGTTGTCATTCAAGTTCAGTTCTTCGAGCTTGGTTAGTCCCTTGAAAGTCTCGGCCTCTAAGCGTTTGATCTTGTTCCCGTACAGGAAGAGCCCTGAAAGACTCGTCAATGTTTGAAACGACCCTGGTTCGATCGTCATAACCTGGCTCCCCTGTACGGTTAGCATCCCTAGAGATATGACTCGAGGAAAGTCCCCCTTCATGATATTTGGAATATTCTGATCCCGTATCATGAGTTTTACCAGACCGAGTGGAAGCAGTTTCGGAATGGAGTTGAAAGAACAGGATGAATAGCAAGTGAGGTCGGTAGTGTTGTCCGAAATGCCCTCGTCCATGTACGTCCTACAACAACAACTCAGGTTTTGGTAGGAGGCCGTGCAACCTGGTATCATTCTGTTCCACGTCAAAAATATCACCAAACTACTAGTAAGCAAACCTACGTGCGCCATGTTAGACTCGCGTTTCTTGGTAAAGTTAACCGAGTAAAGTCTTCTGCTACATCTCCGACACCCACCTGACGAGTAAACGAGAGTTCTTGCCTTTTCCTACGACCGTAAGCTGAGAAAAGTCACGATCGCGTCAACACAAACCTTCCCGTCGTCCGAGTTGAGTAGACAGGGTTTGGCGCCCGGGAACGCTAACCTCCTCGTAGTCGCTTTTAGCTTCCTCTGTGTTTTGTTTGCCACCACTTTGTTCACAGCCAGAAACCTTCTTAAATGAAAATACCACCTCGCACATAATCTGAGTGCATAAATGTATATTCATAACCGAGGCGTAGGACCAATTACTAAAGCCCTTGCTGCTGAATTGGATATTCACAATACGCGCATTAGTGACATTTTATACCCTTGTAGAAACGTCCTTGCTTGTAGCCTGACAGATGTTATCAGAGGGTACATTAGGTAAACAATACGAACAAGAATCGAAGATTTGGTACGAGCAGTATTTAGAGTTTTGTGAATTTCTTTATGTCATAGACTTAGCCCTATGATACGCTATACAAGTTTATCCTCAGAACTCCCAACCAAACAGGTGTCCAAGGAGGCCATTGACCTCGCTGCGCAGACCAGCTGCCTATGGACCGCACTACTTTCAACAAGGGGGTCTCGGTTTTTTTATTTCTGCAGCGCCTGGAAAAAACACTGTACTACCTGGAGGATAGTCATGTTTCTCTAGAAAATGTGGCTTAATCTTTGTGCAATTTCCAGTTCTTTCTATTGATTTTATTTACTTTACATGCATGTAATATATATATAATGTGCCTGCAGTGTGCACTGTGTGATTTCAAGTAAACTATACTACTCAATAATCATAACGCCATGGTATTCAGTGTGTTGAGTTCAGATCACAACTTACATGTCTTTAACCGGGTTTAAATGTTAAAAATCTCTGTATCATCTAAACACATAACATCACATAAAGGATACAAGTTAAGTCTATAACTCTGATATCTTAAATAGGGTTGCTCTGGACATATACTAAACATGTCCATTGAATAACACATGAGGCTGATAATTGGACGGCAGTGCGCAGATATTTGCTATATTGATTTTTTTTAGCCCAAACGTATATTACTCTGGGATAAGCAACTACGAGCGTCCTTCAAAACGTAATGCGATGCAACAGGCTCATTTTTTTTCATCGAATGAGATGAAAATTGGCAGGATATATATTTTGAGACTGAGAGATCTTAAGGTAAGATACAAAAACCATAAATTCTCCTGCAGAAGCAAACCAAGGGTTTAAAAATGACAACTATCTGAAACTGCAACAGTATGATCATAGCCAAAAAAATGACAGACATCAGAAACAAGTTTATGTACACTTTATTCCTTCCATAACCTATTGAACAATAACCGATAAAGAAACCACTTCGAAATTAACATAAATGTTTGTACCTTCACAATTGCACAGGCATTCAAAGTAAGTTACATTTTCATTTCTTACAATCACCTTGGGCATACCATGATTATGTCAGTGCCTGTGCCACTATGTGTAACTCTATACTCTATGTACATGGATAGATGTGTTGGTTAGTACACAGGGTAGCGTACCTAGCTTCCAGCACAAACTTCAACACCAACGTAACAAACCGCAAGGTAAAATATCTTGTCGATATGAGAGTGTTTCAAATGCAACATCTAGCAATGTTATGGAAAGTTTGACAGTAGCTGGTGCACATTCTATACAGCAGGCACATGCTACTACAAATGTACCTTGTGCACTGGCTACCTACCCTCTGTATCAAGTTCTGGAGAAGTCTGTTTCAAAAAGTAATGAACCATAGCATAGTGCACATCCCTCAGTTATCCTTTTGTCTACTGTACTTTTAGTTAGACATCAAGTGAACATAACAAAATCCTTTCACAATGATCTTCAGTATGATTTCACAATGATCTTCAGCAATATTTGAAGATGGATGTGAGTTTCATGACAATGTTGAGTGTAGCACCTTACGTTACTGAGAACAGCACATTTTTGTCACCAAGTACAAAGGAAATAGTATTTGAATCTGGCACCATCTTGTGAATAGTCTTACCACCAAAAGTGTTCTTTTGCTACATTATCAATATTTTTTTTCAATTTGATACTAGTGGGTACATGTTCCAGTAGAAACATGATATTTTCTACAAGGATTTATGTACAATTCAACCACGGCTAAAAGCCTATGGTTCTGGGACTCTTGACAAACTGTCCACAAGACCTCAAAAATTCTCTCTTTGCCTTTGGTATGGTTCTCATAAAAGGATGCCATATCTTGCTAAATCTGTGCATCTTCAAAACAGTCTCAGAAATGCCACTGACTCCCTGCAAAACCTGAACTGAATCTTTCTTTCAAAACTAGGGAATCTAACACACTTTGGTCTTGGTACAAAGCACCCTTAACTTAGCAAGCCGCATTTGAGGCAAGCCATCAGGACTCTTTGCAGCAGTTTAAAATTGCTGTCTTCTGATGGCTGACATGCTCAAACAGCTGCTGTTTTCTTAACATTTACAGTAGGTATATTACCGAAAAAGCATCAGTACTAGAATGATGCATCAAACCTACTATCTTTTCCTGATCTTCTTGCTTTCACTCTAAGACCACTTCACAATCATGGCACAATCATTGATCTTACTCAGTCAGTCTCCTCTGGTCTTGCACGCATCTGTCCTTGTGTCTGTGACATCTGGCTGATTCAGACATTTACGATTCGTCTTCCTCTTCCTCTTGTGTGGCCCGACTCTCTGGGCTCTCGGGACTGTACGTGGGAGACGCAGGAGAGTAACCCGGGGTTGTTGGGGAGTATGTGGAACCCTTGGGGCTCGTGGGTGAGTAGGTGGGTGACGTGGGGCTGTACTTGGGCGAGGTGGGGCTGTATTTTGGAGTATCCGGAGTGTAGCTGGGTGAGGTGGGGCTGTATTTGGGGGATGTGGGTGTGTAGGTGGGGCTGGCAGGGCTGTATTTGGGGGAGGTGGGTGTGTATTTTGGAGTTGAGGGGGAGTAGCTAGGCGAGGCAGGGGAGTACTTGGCACTGGATGGGGAGTAGGTAGGGGACGTGGGTGAGTATTTGGGAGAGGAGGGGCTGTATTTGGGGGAGGAAGGACTGTACTTGGGTGATGTCGGGGTGTACTTGGGTGAGGAGGGACTGTACTTGGGTGAGGTGGGACTGTACTTGGGTGACGTGGGAGTGTACTGGGGTGAGGTGGGGCTGTAGCTGGGTGAGGTTGGAGAGTACTTGGGGCTGGATGGGGAGTAGCTGGGTGAGCTGGGTGAGTAGCTGGGTGATTGGGGCGAGTAGTTGGGCGAGCTGGGTGAGTAGCTGGGACTGGTGGGACTGTAGCTGGGTGAGGCGGGCGAGTAGGATGGGCTGGTGGGGGAGTAGCTGGGAGAGGTGGGTGAGTACTTGGGTGACGTGGGTGTGTAGTTGGGAGACGTGGGTGAGTACGAAGGGCTAGTGGGGCTGTAGGATGGACTGGTAGGGCTGTATGAGGGGCTGGTAGGGCTGTATGATGGGGAGGTGGGGGAATAGGAGGGTGACGTGGGACTATACGAGGGGGATGTCGGACTGTATGAAGGAGAGGTTGGACTGTACGAAGGCGATGTGGGAGAATACGACGGTGATGTAGGGGAGTAGCTTGGCGATGTCGGAGAGTAACTGGGACTCGTTGGCGAGTAACTTGGTGAAGTCGGAGAATAGCTGGGACTGGTTGGACTGTAACTTGGTGACGTCGGTGAATAACTCGGCGATGTTGGGCTGTAGTTCGGACTTGCTGGGGAGTAGCTTGGCGATGTTGGCGAATACGATGGTGAGGTCGGGGAATAGCCGGGACTCTGCGGGGTCATCCCGCCTGGGCTGCGAGGCATGTAGGCTGGGGAGGCCGGAGAGTAGCTGGGAGACATGGGTCCCCCTGGGGAGGGGATGTAGGGGCTGGCAGGGCCAGGGGACCCCGGGGAGCCAGGGGTGGGGGACCAGGCGGGGCTGTAGCCCGCTGGACTCATCCCGCTGGCGTCTGATGCAGCAGAGGGCGAGAATCCTGCAGCTCCTGGGGTCATACCGCTTCCTGTTTGGGTGAGGTAAAAACAATCAGGTGAGAAAAGCCATTAATGTACAGGTTGGAATGCAATTTTCTGATTTAGAATGCACCATGATGAAGCCATGCAGAGAAATGTATGGCCATGCAATTTTACCTGTAATTCTAGATCTTCTGCAATTCTAACTCTAACTTAACAGGCGAACAGTTAAGATTGGCATGAAATTGTCAATTTTCAAGTACATTCTTCCCTCATGTTACGCTACCTTTACTTGTCATAACTGACTAATAAGAAGTGCCGAAAATTTTGATGGAGATACACACTGAGCAAATCTAAAGGGAATGTGACAAAGTTAACACAATTCCACCATTCACCCGTAGCAATCACTTACCAAGTCCTGGTGACCACGCTCCACCGTAGGCAGGTGTGCCCACTTGTTGCCATGGTGTCATCTGCGGCGACATCGATGCTGTGGGAGATCCAGCGTTTCCGAAGAACATCCCCGGCCCTGTAACAAATGTGTACAGATTGTCATCTCTCCTGCCAACGCTACCTGCACATCCCATACAGAACTACAGCAACGTGTTGAAGGTCAACTAGTACAACATCCTCCATTTACATGAAAACTGTAACACTGACAATGATACAATGACCAGCATATAAGCTCAATTACATCATCAAACACAAATATGCACAATTCATTTATTTGGATGGTTCTACAAGATTCATAAGGCGCTAAATTATTGATAGCCTGGCTTATGATGGATCAAAACTCTGATTTGTTGTAACATCCAGGGAAAAGTTTCATCCACAATATGGTCTTCAGACAAAAGGATGAGTCCAAATCAATGATCTTTACTTTCCATCTAACTATTGAAGTACATCCACTATGGTCAAGTCAATTGTTCTCAGCTTTCTGCTTTTTTGTAGTCTTAAAGAAATTTGTTAGCCCTTTATGTACCAAACTATTAATAGATTTCCAATAAAAAAATGATCTTGTATCTGTGAAATACTTTATTTTTTTTTTTTTTTGTAAATTTCTTGTTTTACTAAAATCATAGTGCATTTCTTGCCAATTCTGTCTAATGCTGTTTTCCCCCTGGCTCTTATAAGTCAACAGACAAGCATATAGCTATAAATTAAACACAGGAAATAAGATTTTCAATTAGACTTTTCATGAGACAGTGTCCCCCAAGTGCCTGACAAATGAAAATCAGCTACTCTACTGCATTCAAATAACTACATGAACACAGGCAAACATAGAAACAGATGCTGAAAACATTACCTCTGTACAGAGGCTTCACAGAGGTAACAACATGAACAGTGACAAACCTGCCACTCTACTACAAAAAAAGATACAGACACGCTGAGAACAACACCTCCATACAGAGGTTACACAAAGGTAACAACATGAAAAGTGACAAACTTGCCATTCTACTGCACAAAAGCAAACAATGAGGCAGTTACACTGAAAACAATACCTCCATACTACTTGGCTTCAGGAAGGTAACAACAGCATAAAAAGTGACCAACCTGGCCCAGCCATGAGCCCCCCTCCCACCAGGTTGGTGGGGATCTCCATCCCGTATTTACACTTCTCGGCGTCCAGCATCAGGTCGAAGGAGCCGGTACCGATGCGCGCCAGCTGTCCCAGCATGATGTTCTCCGAAACCCCCCACATGAAGTCTGTCTCACTGTGGGAGGCTGACTCCATCAGGATGTCAACCTGGGGTGGCCAGAAATATAGCAACTTTTAGCTACCATATTTTCATCATCCTCAGCATTCTACTTTACATTAAGTACTAGGGCTGTCTCCAGGAACCGTCCCATCCTCCCAGGACAGAAATTTGATTGTTGGAAACAAAAAAAAGAAATTCACCCTTTCTGTCTAAAAGATGTCACTTTATCACATGAAATTGAAGAAATATTTTTATAAGCCTGAAATGACATATTCAACAACTGACATCTACTCAATTCAGCCCTGACATCTACTTAAGTTAGTCAAATATCTTATCTTCCACTACAGTTTGCCAATCATACTTATCTGCTATATCTAAAGGCCACAAAAAGAGAATGAAAGCAACAAAATTCTTACCGTTTCTTCAAAGGAACACTTCATGAGTGGTCCGACCTCCTGACGGTTGATGCCATGGCGCGTGATGGCCATCAGATGGCCCTTCTGTGTCATGATGTCGCACAGCAGCGCGAGATGGCGGTAGTTCACGTAGGAACCGTCGAAGGAGATAACGTGGTTCATTTCCTTCTCAATCGCCTTCCGCACAGCTTCAATACCAAGGATCTAATAAAAACATGGAATTTAGTATTTTGTAATGCTTCTGCTACAAATCTGTCTGGAAAACTGGAATTCACATTTAGGGCTCATCTTTAATGTGTCAGACATTAAAAAACATCATAGATCCTATTCATACGAGGATTGGCAAGTCAGAATGCACCTGGGCAATAGGATTGATCTTGACTCCTGTATGTGTGTGGTCTTAAAAGGTAAAGCATGCTTCCTCAGACTGAGTATGAAGCATGAACCTCTTTTGTTAGCTTGTAGCAAAATGCAGCATTGTGTTTTCAGCCAAGTACTACTCTTCTCAATAAATGTGTTTGGTATTTTTATGTGCAGAGTTTTGACTTTTGAGACTAACACCTACATTTCCCTCTTACTCAGGGCTGCCAGCTTTACGGTCCCCGCCCAAAGGACAGTGAGACCATTTTAAAGCCATGTGCAGAGTTGTGCGTTGCTCTGCATTCAGAACCAGAAAGCGGCTTATTAGGTAAAACCATTTACCTGGAAGATCTCTACAATGTCGTTAGACGTGGTTCGGACAGGGTCCACGTTCTTTTCCGAGAGAACCTTCATGAGGTTGACTCCGTCGGTCTCCAGGATCCACTCCTGCAGAGCCTTGTACTCCCCCTCATCTGTGATGATGATTCGCTTCTTGGTGTCCTGCTGCGGCAGATGCATATACACCTGGGGAAGACAAAAGGGGGAGAGTTCACAGTCAGAAAAGAAATAACATACTTTTTACCAATTCATTAGATCCTAGGAAGCTACATGTAATTTGTGCCATAAGTCAAAAAGAATTCTTCTTTCTGTGTATCTATCAAGAAAGATAGAAAAGAATGTCAGCTTCTCACGTCATTGACATTCTACTTTTTACATTTTTCACTTCCATATGCTGAGCTACTAATAAATGTAGTTGTACAAGATAGGCCAAGATTAGCTATATACCAATAACAATCCCAAACCAAACAAATAAACCAACCATGAATATTCATTATTTTTGCAAACATAAGGTTGATAGCAGCCTTTGTTGATTGAAAGATGAATATAAAGCTAGCCTGTTGTGCATACCTTAGCGATCTGTTCAATGCCCTGTAGTGTCATGTCTGTCAGCATGTTGGCCTCGATACAGCGCAGGAATACATCGTCATCCATCTTATCCACCATCTCCTCCTCCTACAGCAGGGGAAACAGGGTAATCAGAGATGGCAGACTTCACCCCCTTATCCATACTTTTTTGCAATTATTCCAGTCCCACAGGTAGCGTTACTTTGTGTAAATGGGAATAAAAATTGTGGAAACACACACACACATATAAACAAACATACACAACAACACGCAAATTCCAAGTGTTACCAACTTCATTACATATCATGTATCCTAAGACCAACAAAGCTAAACACTTTTATACAATGATGTAGATTTCTAACTTTTTAGTGATTGAAAATAAAAACCCTCCACTTACGTCCATCATTTTGCTGTCATCATTGTTCATGATACGGATTCGAAGCACCAACTTCTCAGCGTTGTCATCGTTGAAGATGCAATTCAAGTCGTCTCCGAACCCTGCAAGAATATGGCATTAAGTTGTAAACTTGTAGCTTCTTTCTACACTACAGTTGTGTGAGCCAGATGGTAATGTTCTTTTCAAATGTGAAAGCTGCCATCAGTAAAAAATTAGAGTGTGATGTTGATACATCAAGTTGTATCAGAATATGTGATCATCATTGGCAACATTTAACATCTTCATATCTATATTTATAAATCCATAATTTATATAACTTAAGTGGCTTTCTTGTAAGTAATCTGCAGTTTACAATAAAGCATATGAATTTAAATGGTGATGGACCTAGACTATTTCTAGCTTCAGCTTACTGTAAATTTATTTACCTTGCATGCATTTAATTTCATGGTTTTAGGGGAGAGATACTTTTAATTCACGCACCTGGAACAATCCTTTAGTACAGTAGCAATACATCGGTATTACTACTCAACAGAAAGTAAATACACAACTGAAAGGTGCCCACAAAAATAAACAGCCACTAACATTTCAAATTTTACAGTACCTGCATTGATCTTCTCAGCAATTGACTCCATGGTGAGCTTCTTGTCCGTCATGCGTTTGCGGTCCAGCTCGATACGCAGCAGCCAGGGGGAGATCCGGTGAGGGTCGAAGTCCGGCATCTCGTAGTACACGTTCACGAACTCCTGATCTTCCTCAATGACTGTGTTTTGTGGGTCGGGGTCGTAGTAGATGGCGGTGTTCGCCGTGACCTTCCTTAGAGTTGTGTGCTCAAGTCTGCAGAGGATATCCTAGAATAAAAACAGAAGACAACTTTCTTTGGAAACATGTTTATCAAATGGTTAAAAAAAGTGATAAAGCATTCTGAGCTTCTATTGGTCTTCTACTGTGACCTATGACGGTAATTTTTCTCCTCAGGATACCTTAGAATCCACCATTTTAACTTAATAACATTCTCAAAAACTCTGCAATGTGGTGGCATCTTATCACTTACCACGACTCACCAAGAAATTTGGACACCCTATAATAAAATCCTAGCTAAAAGCGTGGGAATGGTTCCCTCAAGTTAGATCTAGGCTCAATCTGAGGCCCTGACATTGAGAGATGGTGCAACACAGACTGCATACTACCTACCAAGTCAAATGCTTTGTATACCATACCTTTGCCTTCTCGGCATCATTTGCTGGCTGTCCAAGCAAGAACACGGTCAGCGACGGCGTCTTGGGCTTCTTGGACACGTTGATGATTTCCTTGAGACGAGGCACACCCAGCGTGACGTTTTTGGCGGACACGCCGGCGTAATGGAAGGTGTTTAGCGTCATCTGTGTGGCGGGCTCTCCCAGGGACTGGGCAGCCAGCGCGCCAACCATCTCACCTGGCTGGACCTGAGCACAGTGGAATAAAAGTATTTTACTTTTACTGAGATAAATTTTGCAGTAGAACTAGAAGAAAAAAGGCACTTATAGCCGTGTGTCAAAGTTGCATTTGAAGCACTTTTGTAGTACAGTAGTCATGCAAAGAAGAACTATGTGTGTTCTCATGAATTTACAGTGGAGAGGTCACTGCAAGAATATAAACACTGTTAAAAGTTTGAAGATTTACAGTAGGGCTGTCCCCAGCTTTACATTTTTTCCATCCCACTCATCGTTTGGGAGTCCATGTTGGTAACATTTGTTGTTCAATACGTACATCATTTCATGCCCACAAACAATGTCATACACTGTCATCAGTTTCTTGTCATGAAGTTCAGATATCTTAGATGGACAGCGTGGGATATTTTCCCCTCACAATAAGCAAATTTCTGTCCCAGTACAGAGGGACAGATCCTGGAGACAACTGTGATTGACAGTAATCTTGATAAATGAAGAGTGTAAGGCACACGGAAGAAGTTATTCCTTATGTTCCTTTTGAAACTGATACTCACAATGGCCTGGTTGAACCGGGACTCGATTTCTCCCAACAACCAATCAAACGCCTCGGTGGAGAGTCGGAACTCCTCCAGCACGCGGCGCGTACAGAGTGTGGACCGGAGGAGGGTGTTGAACAGGATGGTGGCGTTCGCCTGCGCCTGTATGCTGATGGGGTCATCGCCCTTCACAATCACCAGCTTCCTACTCAAGTCTCGAACGCCTGATGGACATAGAAATAACATTAATATGGTGCCAAGTGGCAAAGCTAGTGGACATGAGACTTACAGGTCATGTGTTTGATTCCTGGCATTCTTACTACACCTTCTGTCCTACAATAACAAACCTGAAATGCATTCCCTTAGCAAAATGAATGACCTGAATGACCTAAACAGATAGAGAAACAAGAAAGTCTCAGAAAGACCACAGTTCCATACAGGAAAGAAAGCTTGGAGAGAAAATGCAATCTAGAAACTTACCCTCAACGACCTTGATTGGGTGAAGGTCGGTCGGTGCTCGGGTGTTAACATGGAAGATCTTCTGGGCGTTCCATATGATTCGGGCCAAGTTACAAGGCAGGGCCACCTGTCAAATGCAAGCAACCATCTAAAAAATAGTGCACTAGCCTGGCAATTACAAGCACAAAATACTGGTGCAAGTGGGATCTAACTAACCCCCTTTAAGAAATGCGACATAAATAACCAAGCTGATTTTTGAAGCACAACTTTGCAGTGTTCTTGCAAGGCCTTTTCAGCATAGGGAGTCCCTATGCTGTAATATGGGCCCCTATGCTGTGTCTTAACCAACAAAGGGGAGTATTCTGTAGTTTGTAACAAAGATAAAATAAAGTTGGCCATATTTCTCTATATTTGGCTCTCAAAATGCAGGAAATAGTGTTTCAGGGGGTTAAAGATTAAAAATTTCAGGAGGATGACTCCCCCCAGACCCTGACAATGGTCACACCTGCATCGTTTACCATCCTGGTGAGAACACTGCCTTGCTATGACCTAATATCTACCTTGGCATCGCCGGTTTGATTGACAGATCGCAGCACGTCTCTGTCAACTCGCAGCTGTTCGAACTCGGCCTCGATCTCCGTCTGTAGCCGGGCGTCGCTGGTGATCTCACGGACGATGTCCTCCTGTAGAATTCTTCGTAGGTACCTACAAAACACATGGAGTTGGTTAAGAAGAGACACCTATTGATTCAGAAGAGAACTGCAGCTCAAGAAAACCCTAAAAATGTTTTCAAAACATAGGGGACTGGTCACTGAATGAGAAAAGAAACTTAGTGATTCAAAAGACAGTACGATGCCACAAAATGTCTGGCTAAACTGTTAATAACAGTATGTATATAAATTGTAAATTCTATGTATTATTGTACTTGATATGTTACTCAATGTCTTTTGTATTTCTCTTCCAAGGCCAGGCCAACCCTTTAGCCACAGCTAGTTGGGCAACCTTGGCTGCCTGTAATGCCAGCCAAACAAATTAATAAATAAAACAAAAGACAACTGAAACTCAAGAAAACCGTTAAGAAAATTTCTTCTCATGGTATTATTATTATTAACATACATAGTAGTACATACCTTTCATTCTGGTAGTCCAGTTTGAACTTCTTCTCGAAGGACCTGTTGGATGGCTTGAGCGTGGCCAAGTTTTGGAACTCGATAGAAACGGCGTCGAGACCGTCCTCTCCGTACCGCAACTGTACCAGATGGCGGTTGGAATTCCGGACCGTACCGTCGTACGCGATCATCACGCTCTCCATAGCCTTGATCAGACGTCGCTGAATGTAACCTGTGTGACATGGGAATGATCAGTAAATACGCACCCTCTGTCTGAACAAATGTGAACTGCAAGTGACTTCTTCACTTAGGACAGAGATAGAGAATTTATCCTTAGCTACCGATATGCCATGTTCTGTGGGTTTAGTGTGACAATACTCTTTTCTACAAAACTATAATTTTGCATGCTCGCTTCAGTTATGGGTGTCCAGAGGAGGTCCATAAAACAAAATCATAGAATGGCCTAACTTATCTTTCCACACTCACGAACCCCCTGTTTGAACAAACATGAACTACAACTAGTACAAGTGACTTCTTCACTTACAGTAGGACAGAGATAGGGAAATTATCCTCTGCTATACCATGAATATACATTGTACTGTGTGATTAGACTGACCACTTATGATTTCATAACAAGGGTAACTCCTTTCTTCCCAACTATTTTTTTGCATGCTCACATCAGTTTTGGGGTGCCCAGAGAATGTTCTAAATGTATCAAATCTGCATGGCCTAACTCAAACTGGCCACTCACCAGTTTCTGATGTCTTTACAGCTGTGTCAATCAGTCCCTCACGACCTCCCATAGCGTGGAAGAAAAACTCTGACGGCGTCAGGCCGGCCAGATACGAGTTCTCCACGAACCCACGCGACTCAGGACCGTAGTCGTCCTTGATGAAGTGGGGCAGTGTCCGATGGCGGAAGCCGAAGGGGATACGCTTTCCCTCCACGTTCTGTTGTCCCACACAGGCGATAACCTGCCACAAAACACAAATGATTGGCAAGAATTTCGACTACACTTTGATCCAGCCACCTCTACTTTTTCATTTCTTATCAAGGAATTTAGGAACTTTTTTTTTAATTATCTTACATGAACCAGAACTGAACCAACAACACAAAACAAGTGATTTATTTAACTGAAATCCTCATTACAACTTAAGGAAAAAAGATATAGCCCATCTTAATAGCTCTTCTACTGATAACTGTTTCATAAATGCCTATCTGGGCTTCGATAAATATTTAATAGTTGTTAAAGTAATGAGGTGCTTTACCTGCGAGATGTTGATTTTGGAACCTTTGGAGCCAGCCACCACCATGGACTTGAAGTTGTTAAACTCGGACAAGCTCTTCTGGGCACTGCCTCCGGTCTTGTCACGAGCGTCGTTCAGGATTCGATTCACCTGTGACAAAAATACACGGTTCATTTCTGCCCTAACATTGATACTCAGGTTTCTACAGTATGCAATAAGTGCATTTTAACATATTGGGCCATCACACCATTACATGTGGGTAACCTCGAAAACCAACTTTTTACCTCGCAAGTTACATTTTCAAAATTTCTTCGCAAGGTCGATGTAACAAATGTCCCTAACCTGATTCTCAAATGTTTGTCGCAGGGTGTTACCGGGCGTCGGCTCCAACTCGTCGTTATGGGCCTTCTCAATGACCTCTATCACATCAAGCTTGGCCTTCTTGATGGTGTTCTGAATGTCCTGGTAGGTCTGAGTGTCGGCGATACAGTCCCCGATACCGATGGTGTGACCCTCCAGCAGTAGCCAGTTGTTGACCACAGTCTGGATGTATCCGTAGAAGAGTTTCGAGGTCTCATGACCCATCTCCAAGGCCACGATGTGGACCAATGAGCCGCCGGACGGACCCAGCGACTTCTTGCACAGGATGCCGGAGATCAGCTCTCCGTTTTCTACTATCACCTACAGGGATGGCAAACAGATTAGTTTTTTTTACAAGGCATACATGACATTTACCTATGTGTATGGAGGCTTTTATTTGGCTCTGTTTGTTTGCTTGCTTGTTACTGTTAGTAGTTTGGCTGTATTTCATATGCTTGGTACATTGGTTATATTGACAGGCAGTTAGGTCAAAGATCCCAGAATCTAATCTCGTTTTCTATCTTCAATTTCCCACTATATGCATGTCTGTTGCCTTATGAATCAGATAATGAATAAGAAATTCACAGAAACTTAAAAAGCATTGCACAGTATAAAATCTCTGGACCTGTAGAAGTTGCCATCAGTAAAAAATTAGAGTGTAATGTTGAAACATCAACGTGTTTCAGACACATGTGATCATCACTGGCAACAATAAACAGCTTTCATACTTCAATGTCTGTCAATAAGCTTGATTGACATATCTCTTGCGTATCCTCCTACCTTGGTATCTCCAGGTGATATCCACTTGTATGGGCCGCTATCCTCCTCGTCCGGATGCGTACTGTGCATACGGATGCAGTTGACGTGCCCGGGGATAATGAGAGAGAAGAGCTGCTTGCCCGTCCACAGGGGCTTGGGTTTGAGGATGGCAGGCTGGGGCATCTTACCGTCCCACGTGGGTAACCACATCAGCAGGTTCATCATGTCATTCTGGGGGAGACAGAAACATGTTAGTCTTATCGACCCACGTGGGTAACCACATCAGCAGGTTCATCATGTCATTCTGGAGGGAGACAGAAACATGTTAGTCTTATCGACCCACGTGGGTAACCACATCAGGAGGTTCATCATGTCATTCTGGGGGAGACAGAAACATGTTTGTGTGGGGTATGAAGCATTGAAAGACTGGTAAGTTTAGTGATAAGTTCTTGTTTGTTTGTATTATTATGCCACTTGCCGATTCGAAAACTCCTGGCAAATCTTTGAGCCAAATATTGAAATAATTGAAAGTGAAGAAGTAAAGTGAGAAAAGTTATCAGCTGCTTGAGTCAGAGGAGCAAAGCAGAGTTCTAAATAAACCAAACCAAACTAAACTGGAGCTTTGATAGAAATTAGAAGGGTTAGCATTTCATGTTGTTGGGGAATTGTCAGGAACAAAGTCATGGCAAGGTCCTGAATGTGTGAGAGGGACTTAACATGTTGTAAAGTGCACAGTTTCAACAAGGTACTACAACCTACTCCAATCTTTTAGGTAAGCTATTGCTATATGGTATAGATCAATTCCTTCCATATCTGTATAGTTGCATGACACTTTATAGTTATTGATAATTTTATTGCATTATATTGTATTGTATTGTTTCTTGATATGAATTCTTTGTATGTTCGTCCGCATCTATGTAGGTTCTGCCGCTACGGGCCCAAAGCTGCCTAGGCAGACCCTTGTAATGACTTGTCTCATCGTCAATAAAAAAAGAAAGAAAGGTGCCCTAGAAATTGTATGTTGGACAAACGGCAGTACTAACCCTGTCGATGAAGACATCCCTTTTTGTGAACTTCCTCACGGCCGTGAGTGTGTCCTGTACAATACCCATGACGGGGCGGTTCGACTGCGGAGTGATGATCATACGCGGGACCATGGCCAGCTCCATGATCTCTGCCCGCGTCTCCACGGACTGGGGCACGTGCATGTTCATCTCGTCTCCGTCAAAGTCAGCGTTGTAGGGTGTCGTTACGCTGTAATGGCAAGGTTACAGGTTAAAGTTAGGCATCATAGTCTTTTTGAGGCTGTAAGGAGAGTGGGTTGCTATCCAATGCGTCTAGGGAATAGTATATAGGAGGGCGGAGCCCATCCCTCTCCTTCTACTGCCTTTTACCTCCTCAACTTAAGACATTTGGGTGGAGTGAGGAAAGTTATGTTAACATGCTTTTCACAAGGGTACAATATCAGTGGCATTTCCTTTCAGGGGATTCGGACCAATGACCCTTGTATTCTGGGTCAAACCCCCCAACCATTATGCCAAAATGACCCAAATGCCAAAAGTAACACAAATATTTTCTGTAAATTCATTTGTTTTTGGAAGGACTCATTCCTCGGTTGAAATAATTCTACTGCACAGCAGTAACACATTGGAAATGCATATTTGCAGTGTCATGGATAAGCAATCAGGGCAAAAACAAAACCACCATGAGCATTTAAGATTTACAGTAACTTAAATGAATACTGACCTACAAACAGGTCTTTCAAAATCTCCATGCTTCTTAACTTACTGCAGATTTATTTTATTTTGGGAACCGTTGTGCACAGTAGTGAGGAAATAGTTGATTTTAAATCAGAATTGCAAAACTAGGAAATGGCATAACATTGTATGTAGTCATTCCTTTGACGTTAACCCCAAAGATACCACTATGGCTTAACTTTAAAGAATGGGAATCAAACCCCTAACCTTGGGACCCAAACCTGAGATGTGTTACCTGAGGTTCAGACGGAAGGTTGACCACGGAAGGATCTTGACCCTGTGACCCATCATGGACATTTTATGTAGCGTGGGCTGGCGGTTGAAGATCACGATGTCGTCATCACGGATGTGTCGCTCCACCTACAGCAAACAAGAACCAATCATTATAATATTTCACCTCTTTTTCATTACCTTTAAAATGCAATAAGCATTGTCTCACAGGTGGAGGTATGCCTACAATCTTCCTGGTGTTTTAGACGGCCTTCCACGGCCTTCCATGGCCTAAGAAATATTTCATATTCCTTGCCAGATATTAGCCCACCAAAAGGCTAGGGTCAGCAGGTTTTGGCTAGGATTTGTTGGGAAGCCGAAAACATTTTGTCCTAGGCTTATGGTGGTATGATATTCTAAGACTTAAGCTATGTCTTTTCCTTACCTTGTACCCACACTGCAGATGAAGGTCGCTGGGTTTGGGGTGATAGCGGAGATCGATTCTGTGTCCCGTGTCTCTGATGATGTACTTTGCACCTGGGTACTGGTTTGCTCCTCTTCTCACGAGCTCTTGCATTCTGACATGAGCAAAACCACACTTTCAATACTCCAAGTATCCTATTACACCACTTACACCCTACATGCTGCCACTCTTCAATATTCACATAACTGCAGATGCACACAAAGACAAAGACACACACCAACTGGTAACATTAACACAAATTTCAATAACCTGTACAACAATTCTACAAGCTAACCTGATAGTTTTGAAGTGCAAAAGTTGCCATCAGTAAAAAATTAGAGTGTGATGTTGAAACATCAAGTTGTTTCAGAAACATGTGATCATCATTGGCAACAGGTACATCTTTATATTTTACTCCAAAACATGATCCTATTTAAGATTTACCTTTGAGTAAGCTTATTTAAGTTGATAAACTATCGCAGGGACTTGACGTGTTACAAGGGGTAAGGACATCTGTTTTAGCTTCACAGTTGAAACAAGTCTATAATGTTAGTAAATCAAAACACCACTTTGCAGTGTTTTATGTTTTTGCAAAAATAAACCTTTGAGAACATTTTGAGACTTACAGATATCAAATACATTTAAGTATGAATTACCTGTCAATGTTGAAGGGTGTGACAATCTCTGGGAAGGTCAGGTTTTGTGCGACAGTCCGAGGACAGCCCACCTGGTCGATCTGCAGGTTTGGGTCGGGCGTGATCACAGCGCGGGCGGAGAAGTCCACACGCTTCCCCATCAGGTTACCACGGATACGACCTTCCTTGCCCTTTAGCCGCTGTTTGACTGACTTGAGCGGACGACCCGACTTTTGCACAGCCTGTAGATATAACACAACTTTTGTAAGTAACCAGGCTCAAGTAACCTACAAGAACAACTCGATCAAATTGTAATGATTTCGTCCAAATAGTCACTGGATGATCTGGAAGTGTTTTAAGTTCAGGACTAAAACAAATCTGTTGTAATACAATTGCAGTGCCATGAAATTGCGGTGGAGAGGATAAAAATAAAACCACTGCTAACATTGTAGATGTACAGTTTCAAACCCATAAAAATGAAGTCAGATTGTGAGTGAAAAAAAAGAATGGAGGCTGTGAATGGGGGCATCTGAGTAGCCTGACGTGATAGCCAGCCCAAGTATCCAGGCCTGGTGCACAGCCCAGGTTTTTCCATAAACACTTTCTGCTAGGAGGAAGAAAGAAAAAGAACACACCAGCAAAAACAATATGTTTTTTCCTTCAGGAAAACATAATAAGAGCTCACCCTGGGCATCCCGGGCACCTCGTTGTCCACCAGCGTGGTGACGTGGAACTGCAGCATCTTGGTGTCCTCAGCGATGATGTGTGCCGCCGCGCCGTTCATCTCGTTCCTCTTCAGCTGGTTGTTGATCTTCACGATGTCCGCCAGCTTGTGCGTCAAATCATCCTGTAATAATGATACAGAACATGTTAAGATGTCTGTATCCGTATCTGTATAGCCAAAATAACCGACCTTCAGCAAAACACACCAGCTTCGCAGGCACGCGGCGCAGCAGCAGCTGGCCATATTAGTATTTACACTGAACGACTAGTCACACCTAACTTTTGCACATCTATCCGCAAATGCTCTTTAAAACTATCCAACGAAGATGCCCCGACTGTGCTTGGTGATAACAGAATCCACTCTATGATAGTTCAAGATGTCATCCTCAACTGAAGTATGTTGTTTTTGCATTGCTGGTTGTAGTGCAATGTGGCTTTGGCTTGCATTTTTGGCCAAACATAACGGGACATTCCTACTTTCGACAATAAGTGTGTTACATGCAGAGGTTTTACACTTGAACAAACAAAAAAATATGGAAGTTTCTATGCATGAGATTGAAAAGGATTTGTGCAAAGCCTCTTGCAAACTTACCCAAAATTTTACAGAAAATGTTATGATGGTTTGAAGCAGTTATGAAATCAGTTCCCAGTCTTTTTTTTCAAAAGTTAAGATATCTACAAGGCACTGAAACAGGTAGTTTTATAATCATAATTTTTGCAACTGACCTCTTTAAACTTAAAAACAACGTGGACACTTTAAGTCTTTCCTAGTGCAAAATTAAATCCCCGCAAACATTTACCCCCTTACCGTTACATGTACAACATACCTGTCCTCTGGCGGCACCAAACATGACGACAGAGGGTCGGACTTGCAGTGGCGCCACAGGAAGTACCGTGCAAACCATCCAGTCTGGACGGGCAAACCTCGGGTCCATACCCATGATGCTACACTCCTCGTCTGTTTTTATAGATTAAAACATCAGAAAGGTCCTGACAAAGATGTGTACATCAATGTAACATCACATACAGATGAAGGTACCAGTTCAAAAGCTTAGCTCCATGATATGTCTGGACTTGTACCTACTGCCAATATTGACAAAGTAACCTTAATTTCTTTAAATCCTCAAACAATTGTATTCAACATGTTATCTTGCCTTTATTTCTTCTAAAGAAAGTATAATAGAATACACATGTATTAACAATACCGGTTATGTGTATGTATTATGTACAGTTCAAGCCAAGACAAATAAGTTAAGAGGAAACCTACCAGAGATGCGTTTGAAGATTTCCAGAACTCTCTCGGCACTGAGCTGGATTTTCCGCTCTTGGGAATCCTCGTTTACATGTTTCCATTCTGCAGTCAGGTCCAGTCCTGCCCTGCGAATCTGGGGCTGGTAGCGACCGCAACCGCCATGACCCTGAGAGGAATCAATGAAATTGTTTACGAATCAACAAAGAGCCAAGGGATACTCATCTTGTGACTTATAACTATTAGCACACTGGTTAAAATAAATCCTTTCACAAAAAAAAGTCTAGTGTATAGACTTTCCATACAGTATATCCACATGATACTGTTCCTGAGAGTGAAACCATGTTTGTCCTCTCAGCATATTTAGTGAAATGTAGCTCAAATCAATAAGCTCAAGAACATTTTCCCTTGTCAATCAAGCATTAAAAAAATGTTGCATTCCATTACCCATATGATTCAGCTACCCATATACTGTAAATGCAGAAACTTTTGCGGTGGTTCAATGTTCGCGGTTTCTGCGGTGGCCACTTCACCATGAACTTAAAACCACCGCGAACATTTTTACATGGCAGTAAGAGACTGCAGTGCATGGTGATACCGCTAACTTAAAGCCATCGCGAAAAGTCCCTTTTCCCTCTACCGCGAAATTAAATCCCCGCTACCTTAAATACATTTACAGTATATGATTCACTGCAAATTGCAAGTGAAGATCAATACAGCAAACAGCTTTTGTTGCTATGGCAATAAGATGACACCCTCTGGATTGAAATGAGGATTCTGTGAGGTACTGTGATTCTTGCAATGTTTGTGGTGATTTTATTTTCACTGTGTCATCCCTGCAAATATGTGTTTCAAATGTATGACTTCTGCTCTTCAGACTAAGTCTTGTGGTGTTGTAAGTTCATGATTAAAAAGTCACTTTTTAACCATGAACTTACAACACCACAAAACTCCAGACTGACCTCCTCTCCCCTCTGATTGCAAAATGCCATACAAAATATCCAGCAATTTGCAAACATAGATATTAGATGACTTTATGATACCTTGGGCTTTTCTTCCTTCCCCTCCTCAGGACCGACGTCAGCGTCCACTTCGTCACCTCCCTCACAGATCATCTTACCCTTGCAGAGGTCGTACACGTGGGTGAGTCGCTTCTTGGGTTGACCCTTGGACTTATTCACAATGTCCTTGATCCTTGGATCATCCTGCAGAAGGAACAAAGAAAGAACGTCTGACAAAGCTCCTTGGAAAAGTAATGATTGTCTCTCTATTTTGCTTTTCCTACTTTCTCCCAAACTTAATAGATTACATTCAACACAATTTGAAGGAAAAGTTACAATGCTTTTATCCAGTTTAAATCCTGTTATTTCAAACTGAATCATATTCTTTCATTATAAGTGCATGTTTGCGCATTATGCACAACTTTCCATTTAAAAAAATGGACTTTGCAAAAAAATCTAAAAGAACAATTCAAAATCAACTCATCTAAAAAGAATAAAACACTAACAGATTCAGAATCTAACTGAAAAATTTTGCAGAATGCACACAACACAATAAAGCAAAACTGTTATCATTAGTGCTATGCAGAATATAGAAATAAATTTATGTTTTGGGGGGTTAAATTCTAATACATGTAACACTTACGATAAAACAAAACTGAAACTTGAGCAAATGATTTTTACCCACCGGACTCACTAACAGCTTGGAGCAGAAGAAACACACACATCTCATGATCTTGATAGTCTTTGTGAGAAAGCCGATGTGGTAGACTGGCTTGGCCAGTTCAATGTGTCCAAAGTGTCCGGGACATTCCGCCATGTTGCCGGCGCAGGTCTGGCATCTGGCCGAGCGGTCGATCACGCCCTGACGCGGGTCCATCAGGCCGCAGAGCTTCGGCCGACCTCCCTCCATCATCTCCGAGTATCGGATTCCACCTTCCGTGACCGACATCCTTTTCTGAACGCAACACGATCAACAACACTGACATTAGATGCTACATATTATGATAACAGTCTAATAAAATGATATTGTTGCATGAAATGTCCTAACTTGGACAAAACAGAGTTAGATGTGGTAAAATATATGCAAATGAGCTCCATCACAATGCTAAACAACTTAAGAGTAAGAGTAAGACTTGGACTTTTACTTTTAATTGCAAACCCATGTTTCTTTGTCAGCATTATGTTTTTGATGATTTTGCATGCCATGATTGTACAAATGAAATGACTAATATGCCTGATAATCTTTCATTGCTACAATGCCATATGTTGCAAAAATGAAGAACAACCTGTTCTGGTTATTATTCATGTTACATAAAAGGAAGAGGAATGTTGAGCATGTTAGAAGCATCATTTGATGCCTTATTTTATCAGGTTTAGAAATCTAATATCTGGTACAGGGGTTCAGGTGCAGTTCTGCACTTGTACCTGAACTTTATCATCATCATCAGTCAACGTGATCACACATGTTCGCACATTGTACCTGAACAATGTGATAAAGTAAACTGTGGTCTTCAATTATGACAGAAATACAAATAAACATTTTACAAAATGTTTATATCTTGACTTCAGGTATCGTACGTTGAGCATTTTAAAAGCATTAATCATTGTATCATTTCATTAGAAATGTCATTTTCTTGGACCACAAGCTAACGTTATCTCATTGTCTATTCATTTCTTTTTGTAATGCTGGTATACCTTATATCATAAAGCATTAATATGATTTTAGTCCGTTGAACTTTTATGTAGTTTGCTTTATGTCTGTGTTTATATGTCCAGGAAGGTTGTCTACTTACAAATTCATGTATGCAAACTTTGCATACATAAATTTGTAAGTAGACAACCTTCCTGGACATAATTACAAAGTACCTTAAACTACCTAACATGACCTTTTTAAGTTTAACAAAATCTTTTGTGTTGGAAATTACAGTTTAACTTAAGAAGATATTTTTTCCAGAAAACTGAAGAATATCTCACGCATTTTATTACTGCTTTCCTGTGTAAACATTCAACAACCTTGGTTATTCCCATATACAGTCCAGTCTTGAAACATATTTGCAAAACCGACGGTTGTGCACCATACGTTTAAAAGTCATAACATAAAGTTATAATATAAACAAGATACTATTTCAACTTCCACAACAGAATCAATTTTATAGCCATTACATTTGGTACTAGGTAAAGTTACTTGCCAACAATCGATTTTGCATCATCGATCGATTATTTTTTAACTTTTTACAAAATATACCCCCCCCCCCCCTCTTCTTACAAAATTATGTCACAAAGGTTTAGTTGGAAACTTCCTTTAAATAATAAACTGATTACGTCGAAACTACGAACTAAAATACATGCATGACGACTTATATGAGAGGATATGTAACTTATAGCATCACCGCCACCACGTACAATTTCGTCCGGGCTCAGGATGCCGAACTGCACTCTTTTCACCGGGCGCAAAGGCGCCGAGGTGTCGCTGAGGATCGGCCCGAAAACAGGCATGGTGACGCCGCGGGCTCAGGTAGGGGTGCTCGGTAAGAATTGAAGTGGCTTCCTTGGCGGGAATTTCCACGTAAGAGGCCCAGTCCTATCTATCCATACGCTTGTTGAGTATTTGTTTACTATTTTCCAGCTACTTTGTAGCCAATAAGTATCTATTTACTACTTGCTATAGTACGGAGGGGCTTTTCAGAGAGGTCTACTCGCTGCAGCGCGCAAGGCGCTTCTGACTGAGACAGCGCTGTCCAGGGTATTTATAGTTTTCTAGCAAACGGGGTTTCCCGAGATGAAAATAAGGGATTTCCCGGGTTTGGAGCTTAAATTCCATTGGTTAGCGTCATGGGTGCGTCATGGATTCGTTTCCGAGGAGGACACGAGTGGGTCACGACCACGCTCGGAGAAGCTTCGGGAAATTCCGGAGAGGCCCGAGAGTCGTCGGCCGCTGACGGGATCGGCCCAGTTCGCTGAGGACGACGTGCGCAGCAAGATGGTGGGGGATTTTGCTTGGAATAAATGGATTGTATGTTACGAAATAAAGGGTGGGATTTTTACCAGATCTCGGGATCATTAGTTTAAAAGGACCCGATAGAAAGTAAGTGCGTTTATCGTAGACTTGATTGGTTATTGTTTTGTTAGTCTAAGCGTCGTGGATTTGCTGAAAATTTGTCTGAAAGTCGATGCATTTTTGAGTATTGTCATAAGATTCAAAATGGCGAAGCATCGAATCGTAACAAAGCATCGCTTGACTGTACCGTTTGTCCCGTCTTTATTTGACTAATAAAATGCATGGAAGTACCTCAAAAACGTTGTCCGAGTTTTATGAAGCATCATTTTAAATCCCAATGTTTCATAGCGTTGTTAATTTGCTCATAAGTTAAGCTGAACGATCCCTTTCACGCCCAACCGCGCAGGTTATCTATGTTATATGTGGATAACACTGTTAACAGCTTTCTGCCCAGTCCTTTCGCCTCTCCTTTTAAGGCGGTAAGGGAATTGACTTTTTAACAGATGGATACACATAGCCAGTTGCATACAGTCTGTGGACGACACAATAATTTTGCTTCCTTCCCCCCTCAGTTGACCAGACATGATGTAACCCCCCCCCCACCCAGTCTTCAAGCAGATGTTAGGAAGAAAATAATGATTTCTAAAATCTTACACAATAAATTGCCCAGCTTCTTTAGCACCAAAAACGGGATGTACTAGGGGTGATTTACCAGGCCAATTCGTACCAAGCAATTACCTTTTTTCTGATAACTTATAGCTGCTGAGTCCCTTCAATTTGCGAAGAGAGGAAAAAAAGACTTGGCAGCAATAAATTATGGCTTTGGATACCTAATTGGGCAGTGGCTGTCAGAGATTTCTACATACCTGTTTACCCCAACCTTTTGTCTAACAGCCCATAGTGTATATACAACGTGAAAGTACAAAATGTATACTGTTACGACATGTATGTTTAAACTTTATGTGGTCTAAGAATTCCTTTTCATACAGACTCTATTTTTCTAATGTTAACGTTACCAGATAGTGATATACTTTAATCTTGATTCTTAGAGGTTTAACACTGAGTAATTCATCAAAAAACAGAAAGTTATTCCTTAAAAGTGAACAATACCAAAAAAATTAAGTGTACACTTATCAAAGGCCAAGGCAAGAAAGAGGACTTATATGTGATACAAATAAATCTTTAATAAACTTTTATTCAGTAAACATATACATGTACACCCCAGCAGCTTTGTTACCATTCACAGTGTGTGTGAATAAAATTCAAAGATATTACTTATTATTTAACTGTTAAACATGATATTACTATCAGTAAATTTCATCAAATTCACTGCATGCCAGTGTCCACTGAGGTGGGCCATCATACTTGTTCCTCACACTATGGCTCACAGTTTCAGTAAATTGATAGGAAAAGGTAGCAGTTTCTCAAGCAACTGGATACTGACAAAAGACATTGAATGCTGTGTGAAACGTCTGACTGTTTCCAAATTCCATCCAGTTGCTTGAGTAGCTGTTATCTTCTGAAGCTTATTACCTGGGCATCTAACCTTCATCAAAGTAATTGAAAGAACTGTTGAAGTCATCTGTCGGTGGGATGGGGAGATAAAATAAACTTGTTGAGGGATATTGAGTAGTGTGATACCAAGTCAAGAGTGTACAAACAACAACTTGTACTTGTAGTACATAACTTTGTCAGTAATAAGTCACCCCTGCCCCAATGCTTTGGAAACAAGTATATGACAACCAGTATGGCTACCAGGGCAATACCAGTACAGTGCCAAACTTTGAGTTTGAAAATTTAATGTAAAACAATATGATGGATGGGAAGAAAATTGTGCATATTCACAACCAGAAAATTTGTATACTCAAAAGTAAGGAGCTTTTATCAACTTGATGAGAGCTCTTTGCTCTATTAGTATTAAAGCTATACAAACTTTTTCCTCAGACACGCATTGATTTTCTCCCCTCTAAGCATTTATATCTTTATTTAAATCCAGGACCCATGGCAACAGATTTACATTTGTAACTGGTGACACTGGCTTCAAAGTTTTTAAATGTGAAAAGTTCAAATTTAATTTAGGGCTGCAAATGAGGAAATATATTTCCTGGTAAATCTATGTAACATTTGTCTTGATAGCACACAGTCAATGGCATTGCTGGACAGGGACATTGCGTTGTATAATCTTTTCAAACCATTCTCAAAGCTTAACAATGTAACAAGTGCAAAACATGACTGAAATTGAACACATATACAAAGGTACATGTATATGGTAGTAAATGTACTACCTCAAGACTAATCAGATAAGTTTGTATTCTCACCAGGCATGGATACAGTGATACAAAGCTTTAACTAACCTGTAACATGTACATTTAATTTTAATATACTAGTATATCTTGCAAACTTTTCCTTGTCGAGTGACAAAAGGCTCTAGTATTTACAGCATGTATACTGGCACAGAGTGACCTAACTAACATATACCTTTATCTTTCTCTTTGACACAAAATGACTCTTTATCCTTCATTTAAAGTTGACAATGACTACTCATGTACATGTGGATGCCTGTAATGTAATGACTTTCATTTTAAATTCCTTTCAATATTGTTATTCTGTTCGTAAATGCTACTTGATACAATATGAAGTTGTCCATCTTGCAACATAAAAAAAAGGAAGAACATGGTGTGTTACAAAGAACATGGTGTGTTACGCCCAGGGGCGGTTATACCGGCTATATAGATTCAGAACATATCTTTCACCCCAATGTACGATTTAGTAACTACTGGAGTCTACTCAACTTCATGTACATCATAATCTCAGAACTCATGTAAAGCATGTAACAGCAATTTGTAATACAGTGGCAATTTTACACATCAAAGGCCACACAGTTCATATGTTCGTCATTATTTCACTACCATGAAATTAAAACCCTGCAAACATATCCTCACTTGTACAGTATTTTCCCAGCCTATGGTAAAGACTAAGCCAGCAAGAGAAAAACAGAAAACATGGCCAGATCTACTACCTTTCTAGACAAACTCCCTTCTATGGCAAACTCCCTTTCCTGGCATAAGAGAACCTTAGAGAGAATTGAAAATCGTGCCCCCCCCCCCCCCAAATAAAAGCCAATTCCACATATTGAAGTTTCATTTAATACATATTGCCCCATGTAGTCATTTTGTAGTAGATAATGTATATCAAACTTGTAACCAAATGTACAAGACATACAAGTCTCCACGAGTGCTTTTATCAATTATAGACTTTCAGAATGTCATTGCAATACTCAAGGACGTCCTTGCAATACTGTAACAATTAAAAGTCAATCATTATAGGCACATTTTTAGTATGAAAACACACTTGTCTGCAGAATCGCAGAAAACATGTTACAACATTTACACACCTAGTGCCAATTTCAAACTGAGAAAATTAAATTTTTGTCCACAAGAAAACCAGCCAATGCATCTTATGCCACCTATATATCTACACATACAAATCTATCCATTGAATTTTATAATGGTGATATTATTTTCGTTACAGGAACAATCATATTCTCATCTGGAATCTCCACAACAAAATATGCATTGGAACTGTAATACCTATCCATTAAAATAGCAATCTCCCTACAAGAAATTTCTGAAATAAATGTAAAATTTAAAACACAATGTCAATAGCTTACATGTAAAAGTTCTAGCAAGTTCTGTTAATTAATAAGTGATATGCAACAAAGCTAAGTCTACTAAGTCAATAATGCAACAATTATTGTAATTTAGATAGCAACTGCCAATTTGACCCATATTAAGGAATATTTAAGACAATACAGCACTGTCAATGATTTTTATAAAATATCTGCTGAACATAGAAATAACATCACATGTAAGACTAGGAAAATACTAGTATACACAAAAGGGGACGAAATACAAGTGTAGCAATGGGCACTCTAGACTACATCACTTATAATGAAAGACTGGTATGTTATGAGTGGTTGTTTATCAGAATCCAGCAACATGGTTTGTAAATTTAGCATTGGTAGCAGTCTTTGGCCTGCATTTCCAACATAATTGTCAAGATCTAATTTGCAACTGCCGTTTTCTGATTGCTACCATTTTCCAGTACTGTAATTTACTAGCCTCGCTGAGGGATGCTAGAAGAGGACATTGTGGTGCTCAAAACTTGCTGCTTGGCACCATATGCCATTTTGGTGACCTCAGTTGTGCACTGTGTTACACATCAATATGAAAACCCCAACCAGAGACTGCTACCATAATTTGTAGAATGTACAATGTACGTTAAGGCTTCAAGCGCTGTAACATATGCAGTGGTTTCTCACTCCCTTTCCATCAGATAAGAAAACAAGTTTTCAAGGGCTGGTGCCGTGTCTTGTGTTTTCTTAGAGACTGGTGGTCTTGTCCTCTCAGCATACTCTTGCACTGCTTGGCACAAGTCAGCTACCAGCCAGCCTCTACCTCTCAACTGTTCACAAACCTCTTCAAGCTGTTATAAGATGAAGACAGAAGGCAAACAATGAGCATTAGTTTTACAGAATGATGTTCTACAAAGTAAGTGCCAATTAAAGCCTGATCCCATGGCCCCATCCCACATCCACCAAAACATAGAATGCAAAAGAAGTTTATGCAAACATTTGAGGGACATGCAGTCATTATCTTTCATTTGGCAATCCATCCATAATATGTACTTGCCATGGCCTTACAACGGAAAACATACAAGTACCTGCTCTAAAGAGTTTATATGATTTATGTATCTATATACCTGTTCAACATCCTTGTTTCCGAAGGTGTAGTAAAGGAGTTCAGGTGCGTCAGCATGTGAGGCAGCCATCCACTGCAACATGGCCTTTAGCTGTGGGTCACCACCGAAGGCACCACATCCCCAGTTCCCTGTACACACAATTTCTATTAATGTTGGATAAATGTAAGGTAACAATTAGGCAATGCAAAATCAGGCCTAGGAAAATTTATGACAAGGAAAATTTATGGCATTGTGTTTCCAATTACAAAACTAAAATGCAATCAGCATACTGGTATCTCCATATTTTGTTTTACAGATAAACATTGTACAAGTACCTTTTTTATTGCAACAGAAATTAACGGGGGCCGCCCTAAGACGGTCCCCGTCGTAAGACGGAACGGGTTTTTTGCTGATCTTATTATCCATAAGTACACCGTGTTTGTTGCCACTGACTATGCTGATTACAAAGGTAAATAAACCAAGTCCATGCACACAGCTTTAATTTGCATTCCAAGTATACTTTAACATATTTACTTCATGTTTTTTAAAAAACAGAATTCTAACAGTAATGTTGACAGTGCTGAATCACTGCGGTCACCGGCCTCTGCGTATTGGTGGCTCGTGTCGCTAACATTACGAACTCTTTCAAGCAGTCACACAACTGCCATGATACACATAAATAAAGCTCCATAAAACACTATGAATATGGGTCTTCAAATGTCTGTTGATTAGAAAAGCAACCAAAAGGAAGCGACATAAACATTGCCACCATTGTACTCCCAAGGGAGTGTGGCCGAGAAGGTGACAGACTAGAGTACGCTCCAAAGATTTATTTGACTGTAACAAATGATTCGTGCTGTCTATGAAAATAAGACTTGATAGAGAGATGTAGATGATATTTTCATATAATCAGACCAAGTTTTGTTGATTTTAGCGGTGTCTTTTTTTCGTAATGGTT
>NC_049990.1:8802794-8806214 GCF_000003815.2 Branchiostoma floridae
AAACATCAGCTGGATTGTTCTAGGTACAGCCTTCCTCATGTGAGACAAGAAGTACATACAGTCACGATTTTACTGTCAAAAGAAAGCTAAAATATCATATTATTAATTTTTTTTCTGTGTACTTAAATTTACCACTTACTTCTGAAGAAAGCAAAATGTAAAAAAAAGCGTACCGAGTTAGGCACACTTTCCAGCGTAGCACAAAATTGGAAGGTTACATACACGAAATTGTCTCACAGTGTTTGCCGCTTGTAACATGCAGCGCGAAAGGTCCATGAACCACATGAATGCATTTCTTATTCAAGTATGTTGTTCAAATCTATGTGTAAAAAATTCAGTCATCAAAATTTGACCACTCTCAGGCAACTAGCGATGGAGCGCCATGAGTTTGAGCGCAAGAAAAAGCGTACCGTGTTGGGGCACCTCCCGTTAGGAGATCTTGTTGGAAACCAATGCTACAACATTTTTTGTTCTCAGACATCAGATCGAAAATTTCACGTCCCTTGACAGTAGTTTTACTAATTGAGTCATACAGTACCTGTGGCAATTGGTCTCCTGCCTTCAGCTGTTGTTCCAGCCTGCCTCTGCACAGAGTCCATTGCACGATTGAGAATATCAGAAGCAACATTTTCACAGAAACTGTTCATACTTGGCAACGAGTGTGATCTCTGAGAAGTTCGCAACAAGTCAACGTCCCCTGAAGGAATGATTTGTGATGAGAAGTGATCCGAGTCTGGTGGGACGTGGCTGAGATAGGGTTCTTTCCCAATCTGCAACAATTCTTCGCCTTGACTTTGTACACTGCATGGACTGGGTATGTCTCCTACGGCGCAAAAACTACCACCCTCTGGAGAAGTGAGAGTGTGGCCATTTTCAGGCTTTTGGGGATCACCGACAGCACAATATGCTGTCGTTACAATGGCACAGGCCATACAGTCCGCAAACATCTCCAAGTTTGAAACATTTTGCATTCCGCTGTCTGCTTCAGTGTGCAGGTCACTTGTCAGTGTGATGTCCTCAAGAGGATACCACGTGGAGCATTCGTCTGAACTGATGGAGGAGGTCTCGTCACCAGCTTCGTTATTGGAGGTCATTTCTTGAGGTTGAGAGGTGCCATCATGGCCTGACTCATCCTGACTGGTTTCCCGTCCTGCCAAGGCAAATAGGCTTGGAACTGTTCTAGATACTTCACCTCTTAACATTGCTGGCACTAACTGACCATCATCACATGTTCCGCGGATGTCCTGAGCAAGTGATGAAGAAACCTCGTGTTGTTTTCCCAAAGACCATTTAGAGGCACGCATATGGGAGGTTTCTTCGAAGGCAGAAACCATGACATCCTGGGTTAAACATTCAGCCAGGTTTGAGATGGAAGAATTCTCCATGCCACTATCACTTACTGTGTCTAAGACTGCTATGCTTGCAGAGGAGTATTCCGACTCTGTGGAAGGGAATCTGTCAGTATCCAGTCGAAAAACTGAGGAAAGCATTTTCAACCCCGGCCCTGGGTCCTCCGTTAACTCTTCTATTGAAGGAGAACTGAGGATCTCTATGCTTCCTGTTGAGCTGATCATAGACTCTGACATCACGTTGGTAACGAACCTCCCCACAGCCGACTGGACAATGTTGCTGGCCAGAACTGTGGACAGTTCCTCTACGGATGTAGTTTTGGCTGTGATGCTACCAAGTTCGGCCCCAGTACACTCTTCTGGGCTGACAATGCCTATGCTGCTACTGGATGGACTCGAGCCGTGCTCATACATCCCAACGCCCCCTACTGACTTGAATGGGAACTTCTGGTCCTCGGGTGTCGGGGTGTTACCGAGGATATCAAAACTGCTAGCCGAGCTCAAGACTGAGTCTCCCATACCGGCATATACTTGTCTATGTACAAGACCTTGTTTGGTAGGGGTGCTGACGTCAGAGCTCGGTGACAGGTCATGCGCGATCTCCACACTGCTCGTGGAAAACTGCATCCGGTCATCAACCCCAAAAGGACCAGTGGCGACAGTCGTCTCCTCTTCACTATCATCAGATGAAGTGCACCTCTCCACTGAGGAACTTGATATCCTGGAACTAGACGATCTCGAATCCCTTTCGTGTAACACGTCGAAGCTGCTAGTAGAGCTGGGTATCGACTTGGAGTCAAAGGAAAGACCTCCCCCATGAAACTTTGGCTGTAATTCCTCCAACACTGAGCCGATGATTCCAGTCACCACCTGTTCTGAGAAGTTCTCTACACTTGAACTCTTGGCCCCTGAGAATGCTTCTTTCTTGGCAATATTTAAGATGTCTTCCACTAGGGCTTCAGAATATCTTTCTATGTGGTGTGTGCCCGAGACTTCTCCATTGCTTATAACACTGATACTGCTGGAGGAACTCACACAGGATGGGCAACCTCTGCCCAGAGACCCCATGAGATTCAAGTCATCGTGTGCCACCTCACAGAAACTGTCCGAGGACTGCTGCGAAGGTAACTCTGAGCTGCTGATGATACTGATACTGCTATCTGTGGTTGGACTCTCGTCATACAGATCCACTGCAATCTTGGGTCTGTTCAGGACATTGTCCAGCACTTCTTGTACCACGTTCTCTGCATACTTTTCCACAGTGTTACCCAAATCCAGGACAGGGTCATCTTTGCCAACACTTTCGTGCACACTACCCAGGGCATCCTGTAGAATGGAGGAGGACAGCTTATGGGCAATGTGCTCAGCAGCATGTTGTGTGGTCACCTCTTGTTCTACAAGATGTTCTGCAACAGCATTGATAATGTCTTTGGACATTTCTTCAGCTATCTTTTCATAGCTGGCAGTGATGGAGTTTCTTGACATCAGTAGGCAACCTTCCAGTACATCGGGAGTTAGGGTATCGACAAGAGAATCTGAAAATGTACACGGTAAACTTTGGCGCTTGCCTCTTCTACCTGGTAGAGGATCCTCGGATATGCTTGGCATACTCCCTCGTCGGGATGATGTCATTTTTGTCGAAATACCAGCTTCAGTCAGAGTTGAAGTTCTGGTCACGACAGTGTCAGATGTGCACGAGATGTTTCGGAAGGTGGACCTTTTGTCGGTCACTCCCCTTCCCTGTGGGGTCATCCCACTTTCTCCGCTCTTTTCAGGCAATGAGGATAGAGAATTGTTGATGATATCTCCAGCTAGGTCACTTGCAAACCTGTTAACTCTGTGTGGGCTCCCTCCAGCACTCAAGCCGTTTTTTGACGGACTGTTAGGAAAGTTGTGTGCTTGGCTTGTGTCCTCTTCTCGACTGGTGTGTTCTTTTAAACTGCTGCTTCTTGGGCGGCTTACTGAACTGATGTTACGCCAAACATTGCCAACAGAGATGTGTGGCTCAGACCTCCTTCCAGCCCTACCATGTTTGCTGCCTTCATTCAATACTGGGAAACTTTCTGGACAG
>NC_049990.1:8807289-8828701 GCF_000003815.2 Branchiostoma floridae
TTGCTTGTACTGATCGTCCTTTCTCCTTTTGTAGGGTATGGCATCTATTGCACATAAGGCAGTCTCGATGTTGCCATCTGCCTTTACCTACACGAAGATACACAATGTAGATTGTTATTGTCATCAAGAAAATGCCAAATTGATGTTTTCCAACTATATCTCTTTTGCACATAGATTCTTGGTTAGGATATACAAACCTGCTTTCAAACGACATCTCTTTAGTGTCACTGATGAAAGGTAGTGGATTCTAATTGAAATACCTGACCATTTCCAAAATCATATCCAGTTGCTTGAGTAACTGCTATTTGGCAATTACAATATGTGCTTGAAAATCTCCTATGAAGTAGATTGTGAAATTTTATGTGTAAATGTAAAATTATTTTTTTCCCTCCACAGACAAAATGTTTACTACAAGAAACACCTAGCCTGTTATCCAACCCTATACTCTACCAGGTCTCTCTGTCCATTCACAAACAGAAGTGAAAGAAAAGATTCAGAGGCTGCAACAGGGATACATACAGGCAATGTGTTTAACTGCAGTCATGCCTTCAGCTGCTAGGGGGAGCTCGTACACTGATCAACCTCTTCTTCAGTGTTACCAAACCAACGGATTTATCAATGGTCAAAACAGCTTCTAATACTTAAAATGAGGTGGGATAAATGATTATCTATGGACTTATCTACATGTGTATGAATTCAAACATCTATCCGGTATGTACAATGTAAGCTGGTCCTCTCATCTTAAAACATAGTACGTGACTGTACCATTTGACTAAGTGCTTAGCCCACTAACTGATAAATACAGTAGAAGCCAGTTAATTGCACAATGGATTAATTATGGGTGTGCAATTAAGCGACTTCTAACTGTACTCCAACAACAAACCTTTGAATGATCTCTGCAGTCTCCTGCATACTCCAGGGTGCGTCCATACCCAGTGTAGTGGGAAAACTGCTCGAATCCTTCTATCTGGATGGCTTCGTTTGGATCCATCTTTTCCATGAACAGCATTGAAGCAATCAACTCTGGACAGATACAGAACCTGATCTCCTCCTATATACAACAGTCAAGACATAGGAGACAAGTTAGTTTTAAAAAATTTTGACTTGTGATAAGGCTTTTCTTGATTTTTGTAAGAAAAACATATTGCTGTACCCCTTGTAGTGTTAGCTACCCCTGTGGTGTCGTAAGTTAGTCTTTAGTACCAGTGACCCTGAAATATCTGTAGCATTTTGTAAAACTCTGTAGTGTTGATTCTCCGTATCGCATAGTTCAATGCCATAAAGTCACTTTCAAACTGAAACATCCAGTTATATCACTGTTAACAGCCTAGTTTTCCCAAATCAGATGAAGACATCAATATGTTGTGCAGTGTATATAAGAATGCGTGACTGTCAATTTACCAGTGCCATCTCCTTAAATCTACCACTTAGGGTTGACATCCCCACAAAATTTACAATTAAGCATTGCAAGGTCCCCCCCATGCAGACCCTCCACTATCGCCAGCAAGCAGGCAGAATCTGAAGCTGTCTGAAACTTGTACTTCTAGAATGAATGATTAATGTCAGGCTTGATGGCAAACCTGGCACGCTGACAGGGCCACACAAATGAGATCTGTCATCTGGGCAGCCCGCCCGGGGGTAGGAATAACAGGTATGACGTAGTGTGTCGCAGGCTTGTTTTTCCTCGCTATGCCTAAAAGGTTTCAAATGATAACAAAGTACTGCCTGTTGCAAAATTGGCGTCTGATGTTGATTGAGGTTGATCTCATTCACTTCTGTATACCTGTCTACATCTGCAGCAAAACTTTCACAATTATGTGTCTGTTTTAAGAGAAGTTCAATATAAAGCTTAATAGCCTACTCCATTGTAACACTGCAGTTAAGAATTTGTCTTGTTCTTTGTCCATGACTAATGGAGCAAATTTGCAAAATTGGTCACTCTGTAGTCACAGCCTCTTCCTGGAAAGGGTATGCTGCTTTTCATTGCCTTCACTATTATACGTTGTTCATAGTAATATGCATCAAAACTATAATCGTTATAAAACACCTGTATTGTCAGTTCTTTCAAAGAGGCATCAAAACATTCTGTCCTCTTATCATGAGCATTTCACAAAGAGCGTCACACTCAAGTTTTCATTGTGCCTGGCACATCACTGATGTATAATGTTGACAGTTACATTACTTTACATAAAAAGCATGTAGCAACAGAGCATCAAGTAATTCTCTCTGTCATTTCTGTCACTTCTGTCAAATTTACCGACCTGTACTCTGCCTTGATGTAGCACTCCACCACCGATGCACTTGTTGGCAAAGTCTATCTGCAGAGGGCAAAAATATCAGCATTAAACAGGCAAGAACAATGTGCATGCATAGTGTGATTAGGGTCTGGACCCAGGAGGAATCGTAAAAACATGTAAAGGATATTCTAATAGAATGTAAAGTTGATATGCGCATACCTATTTTTTTGGCCAACTACATGTATCTTTGAAATTTACAATTTTCTACAATTCTATACTTTCAATGCAATATGTGTTATAATTATATTTTGTATTATTTCAGCCCACAGACATTTCAGGACATTTCCAATGTTCAAGGTCCCCCTTTTATGACATAGCTGGTACCCGTATCCCACTATTGTAATGCCTCCTTGCAATTTCTCTCTTTGTAGTTTATTATTAAGCCAATAAGCTAGATACAAAATTGGATTGCCAAAAATGGCTAAACATATATCTCGCTCCAGGCAAAACCTGTATCTACCCATGCATACTTATGTCCATATATTGGAGCTTCCATAACTTTCACTTACAGACAGGGAATTACTGATGCTAAAACGGATATTGAGGGAGTAGGTGACAGTGTGGCTTCTGGGTAATATGTCTGGCATTAAAAAAAACCTGATCTTTATGACATAAAAACATATTTCCATATTGAGCTTAGTTAGAGTGACAGAGTTAACAACAAAATTAACAACATCAGCTTGCAAGTTCCAATTCAATCAAATTTAGCCTATCCCAACATAATGGCTTCCAAGGCCAGCAATACACTTACAGTACATAACCCCCTCCCATAGAGGGAAAGGACAAAATTTGAAATGCTCAAAGCAGCCCTGATGTAAACCCTTTGCATCAGCAGTAAATCAGACTTTTATAAAAAGAACAAGTTAGGGTACAGGTATAAAATAACTGTAACAGTTGCATGTACAAGGCTACAGTTTTGATTATTCATAAAACAAGGCAAATTACCAATCCAATTGTCAAAACATTTGCAGTCTAACAGGATTGCCACCATGCATAAGTGTAAAGTGTTCCTGGGTTACTACCCAACCTGGCCCCTACTTACTGTTACCTGTCATGTGTGCATGTATGTATGTATAATAATGTCGTTTGTTACCTCTGAGGAGGAGGTTCAACTCTGACGGAGTTTTGTTTATTGTTTGTGTATGTCTGTTCACACCAGTATAAATCCAGATCCAATGAACTTGGTATGTGGGTAGTTAATAAGGTCCAGAGGAAATATGGTGATGTTGTATTTTCAGGTAATTCAGCATTATTTCAAGATTTGCAATAGAAAGAATACTGAAAACCCTTTCTTGATAGTATACGGTAGATGGAAAGCCGAATTTTCTTGTAATGAATAATTAATCTGAAAATGATCTTTGTGGCCTACAACATACAGTTTGTTATATTAGACATGCAAAGGGAAAACAGTCCCTCTTTTTGCATTAAAACTTAGGCTGTGACATACTTGAAGAGTGTGACTCCCAGAATCCTCTATTCCTCCCTGGCGGACGACTGTGATTGGACACAGCTGTTTGTCACATGACAGCCAAGTGCCCCAGCTGGGCAGGTGGTCATCACTCACCACCTGGGACAACAACAGGGAACAAAGAGATACAAGATTATCATAAGTTACTAGTATACGTATTGATAACAGGTGGTGATAACTGCATGTTGCTAACAGGGGACAAAGGGTAATCTCCAAGCAGATCCTACAGTTGCATATCAAGATAGTATCAAAAGCTGTCAGAGAAGTGAAGCCGGCTTAGGAGTGTGTTTCACTACATGGTAAAAAGACACCACTTGGCTGACTACACCCCTTGGCCAGTTTGGTACTATCTTATGCCATCGTAGGATCTGCTTGGAGATAAGATAAAGGGTACAAAGAAATATCATAAGTTATACGTATTGATAACAGGTGGTGATAACTGCATGTTGCTAACAGTCAGTTTGAAAAAGGCAAAAATGCTTAACAATAACAACCACTATGCATAAATTATGTAAATATGTACAAAAGTATGGCATTTGCATCACATCTCTAAATATTCCATCGAAGTATGAGGTCGCCGAACTCACTCAAAATTACTATGTACAAATCATGTACATGCCAACATGGAGGGTTGGGGAAAAGATCGGTTTATAGTCAAGATGTTAACCTGTCATCACAATTTTTTACATTTGATTCGACTGGCATGAAAAATGGCCGGCTGTACTTAGTACTCCTCTTTCCAAGCCTGTACAGTGCATACAGATGACAGTTCTTTAAAAGAAATACAGGCATGCGAAGTAAAGTATAACAGACAGCCTAAATATTTGATTCACATCTGAAATTCACAGGAACTGTCAGAGAGGAAGATTACATTGTCACCAATAATTGAAACTTTCAACACTTCAGCAATCTCGAGCCAGTAGCACTTAAATATGTAGGCCTGGGAAAATCAATGAACAGTTACTGCTGCAGCAGCTGTGTTTACGATAACAGTTCTGAAAATTTAGGGTACTCAGTGAATAGGGATTTTCTTTTTCTTTAATAGCTCAAGTGATCTAACAAATGGTGTTACACAATTATGTAAAACTTAAATGAATCAAGACACTGGTATTTTCAACATCATATTCTTATTAATATGGAGAATAGCATACATTGTACATTCAAGCAATTTCCTATTGCAACAGAAATGCGAAAAATACATTGAACAAGGTCTCATCAAAACTTACCCACGTACCAAATAACAAATTCAATTCATCCAGGCATTCTCAAGACAAGATATGCTGGTCATCTCGACATTATAGACAAACATATGCAAATGAAACTAATGACAAAACCTTCTAGCAAAGGAAAAGTGATTTACATTATAGTTATAACAATGTTTTCATTACTCATGATCAGGTGTCGGTAGAACATTTTACGTCTCTAGCCAACAGTGTACCCTAAAAAAGGCTAGGGTCGTCAGGTTTTTGTAAGAGAAGGTTGGAAACAGAAAACACAACATTTTTTGTCCAGGCCTTCCATTTGCAGCTATAGGATATGTAGAGGATGACAGGATAACATCTATTAATAGCCCAGGAAAGTAAGCTCTGCACTGAGGGATTTAAAAGCTGTAAGCATGTCAGCATACAGGTTCAAAAGCCCGTCAGCACACGTTCAGTAAGTGCATAATGTAACTTTGACGAAGTATGACTCCTAGCTCTCTCAAGTCACAAGCTTTCAGAATCTCTTTTTCCTTAGAAAATCATGTTATCTGTGTGGCTGTGAGGGAATTCCAGTATTGCATGCAGTAAGTAACAGTCAAATTTCTTCACAGGGACTTAATTTCCTGGCAGAATTGAAAGAAGGTTTTTATGGTGTTTTTAGTTGGCGACTAAAACAATTCTGTCGTACAGTCAAGTAATAAATTGGATATACATACGGTGTCATGAACTTTCAGTGGTCACCAGGAATACGCTTCAATATGTGACAATAGTTCACCTTAAAGTTTATGTTATCCAAGTAGTATCCTATATCCGTTGTTTCTAAAAATAGGGTATTTAGGCATATCAAAAGTTTTCAAAATGTTGTGGGTTGAAACCACCATCTTTTGACCTAATATCCCCTAATACCATGTTTTTATTTTTTTAAACAAAGGGTACAGGTCACCCCATGGATAAAGGCGAGTCGAGTTATTTGTCAATAATGTCATCATACTTTAAAAAGGATAACTGCAGCCATTGTCTTTTTCATAACAGGACGATGATTTTGTAAAAATGGGCTAAGGATTAGGACACATAAAATACAGTAAATCAGTTGATGGCTAATCATATAAAGCCGTATTTGACTAAGCCAACAAAAAAAGCTTCATGCTCAGTTTGAGTTGACTTCACCCTCTTTTAATATGTATGGTTGAAGGACAACATTACCTTCAAGCCTTCAAGTTCCCTCCTAATGCATTTTTCATACACAAAGGTTTTGCTCAGTGGGATTCTTTGACTGAGAATCACTCTTGGCCGAGGTCTGCCTTTGAATTGATTTTCTCATAATCTGAATGCCAAATGCTGTCCATAGAGATTACCACTCTCTGGCCTTAGTTAGATTTCCTTTCTAATTCAGCCTTACTCAGATGACCTTGTGCACAGATAATGAGTTCAGGGCACACTGCTATGTGTTAAAAAGGATTCCTGGGGCAAAGCAGCAATGAATGTTACATGCTATAACCCTTGTGGTGCATAGCGGCACATAGGTCAGAAACAGGGCTATCTCCATGTCTCATCCAAACTTCCTGCGATGGAAAACTGTTTGTTAGGACGGACAACAATTTCACCCCATCTGTCCCCAAAATCTGAACTTCAGTACATATAATTAATGAAAATGTGTTTTTGTAAGCTTAGAATGACAGATTTTACAAGGAAAATCAGCAACATTGGCTCCCAAACAATGAGAGGGATGGAAAAAAAATTAAAGCTCGAGACAGCAAGTCAGCAAGTTTCCTTGCTGTTTAAGTAACAGGGTATATTTTAACAGGGAGGGGTTGCTATAGCCTTTCCCCTTTTAATGTGCTTGAAGCACCTCTCGGACACGGGATCCCCATCATATGTATCAAATGATGGGTGCAACACTTCCGAAACGAGGTCTCCCAGTCACCAACTGGGACTGGTCAGGATTTCAACAGTGAGAGCTGCAGGTATCAGTTGAGCTTTGGGGACACCCCAATAAATTTCATATAAAACAAGAAATCTTTTTTAAAAAGTTGTGCCTTGCCGCGTGTTAGGGATATCGTCAGGAAAAAGTAGGTCAGCACTTCAAGCCCGGCAAGGCAAAATGCTGTGCCTTGGCAAAAACACAATACAATGACTGTTTTTACTGTTTCTGAAAGAGCTAACCAAGAGGAGTAAAATTCTTTTTAGATGAAGCAAATGGCTTGAACGGTTGCTGAGATATGGCTCCACAAAGTTGCCAAAACCTACCCTCAGATATGGCCGGCTGCGCGATAAACGATGAAAATCAAAAAAATACCTTTTTTGAGGGGTGATGAAAAGGTAAGTAAAGGCTGCAAAGCTTGTTTTATCTTATTTCCCCGTAATATGTACTACATAGAATCACTCCACAGAGTTCTGAACATTCATGGCATTTTATTATGCTTTTACACTTGGTCGATGTATGCAGCACCCACTGGTGTCCTTTCACACAATAATTGTCATCTTACCTTATTCTTTAAGAAATAAGTAAATTTGGGTTTAAAAGTTCACATTTTGGGTTACAGTCAATGGTGTTTTTTGCACCAGTTGAGTCGCATTGTAGAAGATTAAATATCATACTTCATATACTTTTGCAATGTACACAACATTATGGTATCTTATATTACCAACAATGTCACATCTATAGAATATCAGCAATATTAATTGCCTTATAACAAGGTCAACTTGGTCAAGGTGAAAGGTAAGTGTGTGAATATGTCGCATTAGTACAACTTTACACTTAGATACATTTGTAATAAAATATAGAAGACAGATGTTTGTACTAATAAGAGATAAAATATCAATAGGTAGACATTGTGTAAACACTAAATTTATTAGGACAAGTTCAACATTTTTCAAGGTCAAAGGCTCAGTCTTCAGGATACATACAATCGACACATATTTCTTTGATGTACTTGCAGGTACATGAACTTCTCCTTATTTAATCAATACTATAAATAGTATAATGCAATGTAAACTACTTTTTACAAAAACAACAGGCTTACTCATCATTTTCTGTGGTTACTGGTAGCAACAGTATTCTTTAACAAACTTAATGCTAATAGCACTGGCTGCACAACTTGTCAACATTATGTTTGACCTCTACCATTCAATATCTCCGCTCCGCTCTCCAGTCTTATATCAGCTACATCTGGTACTTGGTGCAATCTACACTCCACCTGAAAAACAAAATTATTTGAGTTTCATGATTAACATGTCTACCATCATGGTGATAATGTTCTTCCATCTGAGGGGATGACGACCTACTCCAGTACCACGTCTGATGTTCATCTACATCATCATCTTTCTTATGACTTCTTTCTTTCTTGTGACGAAAGATTCAGAATGATCCAATAATGAAATGAAGAATTCAATAAAGAAAGAAAGGCAAGTTGGGGCAAGGAATAGATTAACTTATTATCATTGATTAAGTAGATAAATACCTGCAACAAGATGGAAGGAGGTAAGTGTCACTGTTTCTGAGCCATCTTCTGCGACTGAATCTCAGTACCAACTGCGACAACCTCGCCCGGTCGGTAGGAACCTGGCTGATAGTAGAGACGAGTATAATATTGCAGGTAAGTACATATTTATGATTTCTGCTACACCAGAAAAACCCTTGGCACAATCTGACAAAGAATACACATTCTGGTTGCACAAATTTTTCACGTTAACAAAAATGCCATTAGTGTTTTGAAAAATTTGGGCATAGGTTACCCGGCTGACCCATATCAGGGGGCACGGTGCCTCAAGTTCAACAAGTGAAAAGAAATACTAGTAGTACACAACAGGCCAATCAATGATCCATATGTAAAATATGCTAAAGAAAGCAATAAACTAATAAGAAAAAATTACTAAGAAACATTTTACATACATGTAAGTTTCATGACTAAAACATGGATAAAGAAACACTGCATAGAAATTATATTGCTGGGATTGACTTGAGAAAAAATTGTTCAAAAGCACATTTTCTTCAACATGCCCCCCTCCCCCAAACACTACAAATTGTATCAAGTATTTTACCTTGAAATTCTTCATCCATAGCGTCAAAAAAAGGTTCTATTTGTGCCGCTTCAGTCACATATCCTCCGTTTCTGAGGGGCACGCGGCCCAAAATTTGGCGCATTTGGATCGCGCGGCGCCGCCGCCCGGCCAAATCGGGGCGATCGTCGGGGAAAACAGCGTACGGCAGAGGGTTTTCGTGGTAGCGTTGAAATACCTAGTCAAACGTTCTTGAGACGTTTCGATGACGTCATTGCCTACTTATATATTCACATGCAATGCATTGGTCTAATTAGGCATTTATTTCATCTTTATGAATAGGTAATGCAAATTATTATGCGAGATAATTCACTTGATTATATATTTACTTCAATGGATTTGAAATATTACCATACGAACGCTTCATTCATTCGATGTAACCAGATGTTAAGAGGCTTTCAGTACCGACCACAACTGTTATCAAATGCGTAAAAGGGAGGTATAAAGATTGACGGGTATGTACTGTTAGTCGCCTAAGCCGTAAGTTTGTCCTCGAGAAAGAGAACTGGGAAGGGCCTTTGGAAGGGCCTTTGGAAGGGCTGGGTTAACATTGCTTGAACCATTGAACCATTGAACCATGGAACCATTGAACCATGGAACCATTGAACCAACCAAGAAAATAGTGGCCACAAGGCCATGCCGCCTGCGGCGGCAAGGCAAAAATTATTAAGCAAACTGTTCAGCAGTTGAGAGAGGCTGCATATTCTTGATAGTATCTATTCATTGCCAAGATATGTCATAAATTCCATGATGTGGTTTAAGTATGAATTGGCTTTGTAATAGGCTTATTGGTATTCCGACAAAAGCCTCTTTCCAAAAATCTACTTAATATCTCATGCACATGAAAAGCTTATTACATAGAAGGATGGGCAAATCAACATACTAATAGTGCCATGACTATGATATGAACTTGAGAAGAAACCAAGTTTATTCGGGTCTAAAATGGCATTGTGATAAATTTGTGACAAACTTGGATTCAGGTCTGTAATCAGGAATTTCTTCCTCAAACCTTTACATGAGGGCTGTCTCCAGGATTCATTCTTCTATCCTGGGATGAAAATTTGTTGGGATGGACAAAAAATTCTGCCCATTGGACAAAAAAATTCTCAACTTTCTGACATAAAAATTTTCAATGTCATGATGAAAATCTATTTTTGTAAGCTTCAAATAACAGATTGAACAAAAAAAATAAACAACATGATTGGCTTTCAAACAATATGGAGAGGGGTGTTAAAAATGAAAAGCTGGAGACAGCTAGGTAATAAAAACCCTCTCCAACAAGATCTCTTCAGTATCACTGACAAAAGCACTGGATGCTAGTTGACACGTCTGATCGTTTCCAAAATCATATCCAGTTGCTTGCCTTTTTAGCGCATCTTATTACCTGGATGTCTAACCTTCATTGACGTATGGAGACAGCCCTGTTTTAGATTCACATCACAATATGTACAGCGCCCTCGTAGACGGCTGCAGTCATCCTCGATGTGCCCAATTAGACATGAGAGGGCCTATGTAATCATGAAAGATGGGCACTGCCCATGGCTCTATCTGCACTGGCACGGTTCCAATAATACAATGCCTTACAAGAAATTGAAGAATGCCTGGGAGAAGATTAACAAGTCTGACTAGGGCTCCTGGCTTCTTGTAGTCACTTCCACAGCTGGTCAAGCCCTTATACAATTATAGAACTAGAAGCTTGATGAACAACACCTCTTAGTCAGGAAAATTGGGAAAACTAGCCAGCATCTGACGGAATTTTGCTGCTTGGGACGGACAAAAATTTTGCTGATTCCATCCTCTGTGACAGACGAAAATTGGCATATTAAGATATTGAACCAAGCTGAGTCAACCAGCAAAATTTGCCCCTCAAAATTTGCCCCTCAATTCAGAGGGTCTAAATACTAACATTTTCCATGGGAGCATACCCCAGACCCCCCTACGATCACCACACCTTTGACAGGATTTCCATTGAAAATCTAGGGTACAGAAAAAAATTCAGGCTGGCTAGAACACTACATTAATGTCTGTTACCATGGTGTTGGAGGTGTGAGGACTGGTTTCTATAGTGCCAGAGAATCCTAAGTTGCTTTAAGTCCTATTTGTGACTCTAAGAAAGGTTCTTTTGAGTTAAAGGTGAATGGCCTCAGATTATAAAACAGTGTAACACTCTGGCTAACACTCTGGCTACTAGCTGAGAGGACATCAAAGGTGCTTTGACTAAGACCTCGCCTACAGTTCTTGTATACTAAGTAGGTACCTGGTGATTCAGAATACATTGTGCATCATTTCGTAACCCTTTGAAAGAACAGACAAGGTTTCCCTGACTTTGAAATAATCTCTCCGACAAGACATGGCTGTTGTTACCTCCAGGAAAGAGGTTCAACTCAGAGGGGATACTGTTTTGGGGTGTGTTTAAGCATTCATTCATCTGAAAACAGGTGGGTGGCCCCTACAACTTTGGTTCACACCTAAAACTCAAGATCCTTTTGATACATTATGTTACGTGGATGGTCATTGAGGTCCCAGATAAACATGTCAGCCTCTAGCTGTATTTTCAGTAGTGTGGTATGGTAGACAGCTGGTCAGCCAGCCAAACAAATCACCCCTGATGGAAAGGAGATGGATCAAGGAAAGAAGGAAAGACAAACATCTGTGATGGCTAGTTTGATATCTGACTTTGAGGCTAGAAAGATTTCTGGCTTTAAAGAATGATTAGCTGTAGACTCCATTAACCTACACTTATGGTATGTAGAAGACAGTCTTTTGTGCTTTGTCTTTAGCACCCAGCAACTTTGGATCAAAAAGTACAGAAATACTGTGACAGTGTGTTTGTAGCATCAACTTAAGGTTTGGAGTGCTTTCAGTTACATTTCATTACTAAACAGGACTTTGCAATTACATGTATGTCATTTACTAGAAACAGGATGCATGTATTAGAATTATTTATCAAACAGATTTCTCATCCAGCACAAAGGACAGGTTTTGTAGTTGCAAAAATCATACTGATCTAGCTTAAGTAAATTTTTGCACTGGCCTAGTGAACTACAAACAATGGATTTCTCATTCAGCACCAAGGGCAGGTTGTGTAGGTCCTGAGATCATACTGGTCTGGCTTGAGTCAGTTTTTGCAATGGCCCAGAGAAGTACAAACAATGGATTTTGCATTCAGCACCAAGGACAGGTTTTGTAGTTTCTGAAATCATGCTGATTTGGCTTTCAGTTAATTTTTCCTTTGGCCTGGAGAAGTACATACAAAAAGATTTGTCATTCAGCACCAAGGACAGGTTTAATTTGTAGTTCCCAAAATCATGCTTATATACAAATGGTGTCCCATTCAGCACAAAGAACAGGTTTTGTAGTTCCTGAAAATCATACAATTTTTGCTTTAGCCTGGAGAAGTACAAACAATGGATTTCTTGTTGGCCTTGAGAAGTAGAAATGAATGGATTTCACATTCAGTACCAAGGACAGGTTTTGCAGTTACCAACATTATACTGATCTGGCTTTAAGAAGATTTTTGCTTTGGCCTATAGTATTACAAACAAATGGATTTCTCATTCAGCACCAAGGACAGGTTTTGTAGTTCCTGAAATCATGCTTATCTGGAGTACAAACAAATATAGTTATCATTCAGCACCAAGGACATGGTAGACCTGTACAGTGCCAATCAATATCTCATTTCCACTATAGGCTGTGACTGCACTGCAACTGCAGAGCGACCAAAGATTTTTCAGTGGATTTGATAAATGAAGACCCATTTTTTTTTCATTTTAAGTGGTTTGTATTGCGCATTCAACGCCACAATTGTACCCGACAGTATATAACGCTAGTTTACCTTTATCTGTGGGGTAACTGTTGTTTCTAAATACATGGTATTTAGGTTAGTTATTTAGGGATATGTAGTCAGTGGACGGTGGTCTGAAACTGAAATATTTGAGAAAATTTGCAGTTTGAAACTACCGTCCATCGACTTGATATCCCCAAATACCTAGTTATTCAAAATAACGGATATAGCTTACCCCCGAAAATAGGTGAACTAACGACACAATTCACACCACGTGTTATGGAAAATGAGAATGAACGTACCTTTCTGGTGAATGAGATACAGCCGTGTGGTCCGCTGGGGTCTTCAGCCAACCTTTCAAAATAGTGCAGGATGCAGCGGAGCTTAGCAGCCTGGGTTTCCCTGGACAGGAGGCAGGATAAGATAATACATAACCACCAGGGTTCTACTACTGTTTCTAGGCAGGACTTCATAAATGGGCCTTATTCACAAAAACATTTAGAGCTGAATTACATGTTCTTTTACATTAAATAAAAGTTAACCCTCTGGGGTCTGAATAGGAAAAATAAGATGTGGTAGTATATATCAATCTTTCACTGTTAATCATCTGGACGATCTATTTGTGAGCTTTTGTGAGCAATTGCCTCAGTTTTATAAGCCTACTTGCTTTGTGTATCAAAGTTTTTTTTATTCACAACCAAGAAGGCACAACAACCAACATTTCTGTGACAGTTTGCCACCTTTTGCAGGGCAATACTGGTACCATGTTACGAGAAGTTGAACATACGTAAATGTTTAAAATCACAGAAGAATATAGACAAACAGTAAAACATCCAGTTGGCCTTTCCAATTATAAAGTGGGCTTTTAGAGATCATACAGAGTGGGCTGGTAACTGGTCAAGTTTTTTGTTCTGTCTAGTTTCCCAGCCACTTATCTCTCCCTGCAGTCATGGAAACTGTACTGTTCAGACATTTTAGCGTAATGGCAATGGGGAAGTAGAGAAGCAACCAATCGGGGGATAGTGTGGAAGGGGTTCTTGGCCCTTTCACGGTGAGGAAATTTTGAGACCGTAAGATAAAATGCTAGCATTCTATACTTCTATAGTACCAATGGAGGACTTAATTCATTTTAGACCACAAGTCAGTTTTGTCAAATGATAGTGCAACTCCGCTTTATGCTAGTAGCTAAAACCCCATGCACACCTCAAAAAAGAATACTGAAAATATCACAAGAATGTATTGTGTAGTGTATATTGTTTAGGCATGAGGCGTAGCTGCTTTTGCACTAAGCCTTGTTGGATATCCCCCACTGTATAACTTTATACAAAATGTAGTTCATACAGCGGCCTAATAGATTAAATTTTAGACCGTCTCCATGTTTAAAAAGGCATATGTCCCATTTCTCCAGACAGAGCTCTCCTGCGGAGAACGGTAATTTGTCTGGATCCAGCTGACCTAGTTAACCAATGAATGCTCCTCAGGTGCAGGTAGAGAATACATCTTTTAATAAGCGTCTGCCGAGGAGGAACCTTAAGGATTTTCCCCTGAAGATTTTTCAGACATAAAGAGAAACTTCAAAAGCAAGAGGGTCTACATGCTTTTTCCCTTGAGGCAATTAGCAAGCTACTTCAATTCACTGTAATTCGTATTCGTAGTCAGTCCTCTCTAATTCAACATTTAAAGTATTGTCTATAAATCATTGAGTGTAATTAAATGCTTTAATTCTACATGGTACATGTATCTTTCAATCTTAAATTGCCTCATACTGCCACCAACCATCAAAGTCAACATGAAATTTGTCTGGACACAGCTGACCTAGTTAACCAATGAATGCTCCTCAGGCGCAGGTGGAGAATACATCTTTTGATAAGCGTCTGCCGAGGAGGAACCTTAAGGATTTTCCCCGGAAGCTTTTTCAGACATAAACTTGATAAAGAGGATCTTCAAAAGCAAGATGGTTCTGCATTCTTTTTCCCTTGAGGCAATTAGCAAGCTACTTCAATTCACTGTAATTCGTAGTCAGTCCACTCTAATTCAACACTTCAAGTATTGTCTATAAATCATTGAGTGTAATTAAATGCTTAAATTCTACATGGTACATGTACCTTTCAATGTTAAATTGGCTCATACTGCCACCAACCATCAAAGTCAACATGAAATTTGTCTGGACACAGCTGACCTAGTTAACCAATGAATGCTCCTCAGGCGCAGGTGGAGAATACATCTTTTAATAAGCGTCTGTCGAAGAGGAACCTCCGCGGAAGCTTTTTCAGACATAAAGAGGAACCTATCTTCAAAAGCAAGATGGTTCTGCATGCTTTTTCCCTTGGAGCATAGTGGGCTATTTCAATTCACAGTTTATCGTAGCTAGTCCACTCTAATTCAACACTTTAAGCATTGTAACTGTAAGTAAATCATTGAGTGTAATTAATTAATTGCTTCATTTCTACTTAGTATCTTTCAATCTTTAAAACTTTCAATCGACTCATACTGCCACCAACCATCGCAGTCAACATCATATCATTTGAAATTTGCCAGCAGAAATCTGGGAAATGATAAAAATTAGTGTTGAAAAATGCGTACACAACATTTGCCAGTGGCGCATACCCCCAGACTTCCATACTAAGTAGACCAAAATCTTTGCTCTGGATCATACTGAAAGGATGAACCAAAATTTAAAGCTGGTAAAAAGGCTGTGAAATTCAGGCAATTTGTGTTCAATCAGTACGTGCAAAGAAAATGGCAAAAGCTGGTATAGTAGTACCATTATCAAGGTACAATCGTCACAATCCCGAACTTTCAAACTCCATCAGACTTTTACAAAGTCTCTAGTGTGTGGTTCATCTTTTCAATCTCAATGCCTCCTTTGAACATTCAACCCTAGCAGACCTGTACTTTTATCAGCGAGGTGGCAAATGGATCCTGTATTTAGACGGAGAAAAATCTATTCAGTGGCGCCTCACGTCCAGACATAGTCCAATTGTGTCAGACTCAAAGCTGGCACTAAAATTACTAAATAACGCCTGAATGATACAAACATCTGCCATTAATAACTTAAAGGCAATATAGCCTTTAGTGTGGAGGTTTTGCCTGTACAGTATTACAATGTTTAGGGCACCTTTAAAATTCTAGTAGGGACACATTATTTATCGCCACTGGGACAAGTACGTAACATGAAATTGATTAGATACATATTTCTTCCCATGCGCCAGACTAAGGCTCCCTTCATGATGCGAAAATGGTTCTATCTGTTTCAGTAGGCCAAAATGAATAGATTTGTCATCATGAACACTCCATTTCGGACTCGCAAGGTGGATCTGAAACCGTTTCTAATCATCCAGAATTGCAATTTGTCTTCAAGAACGCAAGAGTGAAGTGGATGCGGCTTACATCCGTAGGCTCAGTATTCAAGGAATAGCATATTGCAGAAATTGAAAGTATTTTGAGCCTTGCTGTCTCCTTAGATATATGTTTCTACTTTACCTTTTAGCCTATCTGTCCCTACAATCTTTCCCAGTCCCTGATTAAGGTTGTGCCTTGGGGGAAGGGATTCCATCTTGCCTCTGACATGTTGCCTAGCCATCCATATATCCATAAGTCATCGTTAACATCATCTCATGGCCATGGGATTTACCAAGACTGTATCAGCCATACAAACCCCAGGGGAAATGTAGTACATCTTCACATTCATCGTGTATGAAGCAAGATAACTTACAGTAACTCAAGCAACTGGTCCAGGATAGATTTTGAAATAGTTTATTACAGGCAGCATCCACTGCTTGTTGTCAGGTTTAAATCTATCTATCTTACAGATTTGTTTAATATAAACATGAATTGATAACAGGATTTTAGCCAGGCATGCGTCAACGCCTCACCTGGACGCACTTTTCTTATAATAACAAGAAATTTGATCCCCCTGGACGCCCTATACTGGGGAGAAAATCCTCTGACAAGCATGAGATTCTGATTGACCAGGGATGCTACCAGGTCATCTGTGCTCACAGTCTTCTACTGTGACATCTGTAACAGTATTCTTGCCTCTTTGGATACCTTAGAATGCACTGATTTAATTCAAAATCATCAAAAACTCTGCACCATGGAAGGTGGATGCCCCCAGACCCCCCTACAATAGTCACTTACCCCGACTCACCAATAAGTTTGGACTCCCTATTATAAAATCCTAGCTAAAAGCCTGATTGATAATTATGCAGGTGAGGGGAAGACAAGTTTTAGATAGTTTAGTAGGAAACAAAGGTAGGACAAAGTCATGACAAGATGGATGCTAGAAATGAGTCAGTTTTAAATTAAAACCTGCTCTTTATCAGATCTTGCTCAATGTCACTGATGAAAGGTAGTGGGTGCTATCAGAAACGTCTGACAGTTTCTAAAATCTAGAACCTTGTACATCTTCTTACATGGATGTCTAAACTTCATTGACATATGGTTATTAAAAGTCAAATATTCCACGGATCCATGCTGCTGGTCATAATAACATTTATCACTTCTATATCTAGCATCTTAATTTACAGTTTACACAATTCCTATATGAAATGTCTTGTGGAAAGGGGACCTATAACTTATATAAGCAACAAAGCGACAACTTATATAAGCACCAGTGACACCTCGGGTAAATTTTTTGTAGTGCAACTTAATTTGAATATGGAATGCCCAGCTGCTGAAAAAGAAGCTAAATCCGTTCTTTGGTCTGCAGAGGATATGATCCCTCTGATGTTCCATCTCAGGAGTTCTGAGTTATGGCTAAAAGGCATCACCCTTATCTACCACAGCAGTATAGTTGATGTGAAAGTCCTGCAGGCACTTTATGAAGTCCTAGTACGTGACCAGAAGTTAGTTACCAGACCAGCCCTTAGCAAAAACCCTTTAAGTTAGTAGCTAGCCTTTGCATAGAAATTCGCTTGCTGGGACAGAAAATAAGTTTGCCCCTTTTGTCTAAAACAATCAGAACATGAAATGACAAGAAAGTGATGAAAATACAGCCATGAATTTAGGATCATTCAGGTTGGCACATTACTTAGTAAAGACATTCTTTTTTACTTAACCACAGCTTTATTTTCACTGACATTTCGGTGACCGTCTGTCGCCATCAGGGAGATTCTGATTGGTTCACAATGCACTGCAGCATAAAAGTATTGCTCCTTACAGACGTGGCCACAAACGCATGTTAACATTTAACATCTATTATCATAATACCGGTACGTTTACGACGATTTCTCTAGCCATACTGATTTGACAAATTGTCAAAGCGTCATTTTCTCCAGTTACATGTTGCTGTTATAGGTTACCCTTGCCACTTCTTCTGTGTAACTTTTCTACCACTCTTGTCCTGCTAAAAGCGTAATATCGTAATTGTAACACGCCGCGGAATTACACGGCGAACGGGCGCGTGGTTGGGAGGGGGTAAAAAATACCGGTAGGAAGAAACACGGCACAATTAACTGCCGCTATGTACATTTATACATCCTCTGATGTTCCTTCCTTTTCTGTCAGTAAATGCATAAAACATAAACCTGCATGAGCATACAAAATGTCATGAGAAAACGGACGTATACTGTCAAGAATTTTCATTTAACTCCTGTCCGTCACAACCGCTATGACGTAACACTTTACTGCTAGCGTAGATATAAAAATGGCGGGAAAATGGCTGCGTACGTTCAATTTTGCCCATTCAGTCGTAGATCCGGGCTATTATACAACGGTTCTTCACACTTTTACATCAGTTGTAGGTCACCAACAGAAATTCAAGATTGTTGTTGAATCATGTTCGTCTTGTGCCGTGAGAATAGGTAATTATGATCTATAAATTTGGCAATGAATGTGACAGTGTGTTCGTCCCACGACGAGCTGCCTACCCCGAAAAAGATACTGAAAACTTTTGGCCTTGTTGTCTTCGAATGCATTGTTATCGATGCTTTGTAAATGATGTATTGGACACCTAGATGTCTGAAGTGTGCACAGCTCAGAAATAACTATTGTTGCATGTGTAGATCTCTTTATGTTCCAGTATTTTTAATCTACCGGTATAAGTCTTACTACCGGTATTATGCCAATGCATGTTAATACTTTTAAGTTATTTATTGAACAATTGCTGCATAATGTAGATATCGCCTCTTTACATTTGGGATTGCATTGTAAATGTTGAAAGATATCACTGTATTTAAGATAATTTGCGTTCATGACCGTATCTGTAAGCAGCGATACTAATATTGCTACAGTACAATATGAACCAGTCAGAATTGCCCTGACGAAGGTGACAGATGGTCACCGAAACGTCGGTGGAAATGCTGTGGTTGTGTAAAAAAAAGAGCGTCTTTACTCTCTGATGAAAATATACTTTTGTAAGCTTAAAATTACAAACTTTAAGACTTTAGTAACATGGGTTCCCAGACAATATGTAGGATAGATAAAAATTGAAAGCTGAAGACAGCCCTGTTCTGGGTACATGTAACATAGATCCTGAAAATTGATACCTTCTTTCTGGCACTGCGATGAAGATGTTGAAGAACTTGGGAAAGTTGATGTCGTTCTGGGCGGAGCTCTTACATTTTCCCTCGGGGAACGTGCAGAGGAACGCGTGAGCAAGAACCGACGCGACGAACCTGCGCTGTAGAACCACTGTTCCACCTGCAGGGTGCAAATATGGAAGTCAGCTCTTTTCCGCACTATATGCTAGAATGCATATTTTTTTTCTTTCATGTCAATGTATTGGAAAAATTACTTTACACATTTTTTCCCTATATGTCTGCAAAGGATCTCGATTAGTCAATACCTCTTAAGATCATGTCAAGATTTGATTGAAAACATGTTGGTACAATTATACTGTTACATATCTAAAGTTCTTTAATCGATCAAAAAAACCTGTATCAGACAAAGTTCTTCACAAGTTAAAAACTAATTATCTCTTTAAGTTTTCAATTAATAAGGTTTTGATAATCATCAGATGACATGGTAAGGCAGGTGAAAAACTCTGAACTTGGACAAATTCCATTTCCTGTATTTCTGGGACATTTCTGGCACCATTTATAATTACCAAACTTCCCTGACGTGCCTAGCAGTCAAAAGCCAATTGCAAAACTGCGGGCACACAACCGGGACAAACAAACAAACACACCAACTGATTACAATACCTCCGCTTTCACGGACGGGTGGTAAATCCGAAAAACATGTCAACGTTGAAGTCAGCCACAGGTGGCTTGTCGCTGACATCTGTGCTAGATGTTGCTTTAACATTTACATGGCTTGGAAAGTATACATTAACCCTGATCACAGGATCTGCAAAAGCACTCAGAGTAATGATATCGTTTTACAGTCCAAGGGTTTAAGTTATTTATATGCTGGCCTTGCATGTCAGTGGAAAGACATGGACATACATACAGTTAGCGTGAAATTCCATGCTGGCAATTTACAACTGTAGGTAAACAGTAAAACAGACAAAAATTTGGGTGCACAACATAAAATGTATAGTAGAATGACTAATTTCTAAATAAACTTAATTACCGATACAACGTTGATTATTCTTGTACAATTTACATGTATTGCATTATACCAAACATCATCACAATCCATCCAGAGATTATCAAGAGTGTGAACACAATGATCGAGAATGCCTGATTGGATATTTGGTCTTGATATCTGGTATGTCTTGACATACATACTAAAGGTCTTGATGAAACTTTAAATTGAATTAGATTTTGGCCCCCTAGCAGCTTGTTATGATATAGCAATGGAATGTCAGCTTTTGATCTTGTTCATCACGAAACCAATTCCCTTCTGTTTGAGATTATGCCACACCAGCAAATGACATCCATGTGCCACTCAAAAATCATGACTATTATATATGTAGCATGTCTAGAACTGGGGATATCAAAACTGGAAGTTTGTACCGTAAAGCCACTAAAGAGCCCAAAGTCTAATCATTTCAAGACCCATCAAGACCTACTCACATACCAAATATCAAATACAATCCATCCAGGCCTTCTGGACAAACACAGCCACTGCCTTAATATATATCAGACACCACTAATGGTTTTGAATCAGATACAACACTGTCTGTGTGCGCAATCCACAAGATATATGATAAACTTGAAGGTTTCCAGATATTTCATTATCAGACTTTCTGGCTGGTGAGATGTGTTATCACTGTTATGGTTCCTGATTTCATATGGCCCCCTTTGGCGTAGAACGGTAGAAGTACCACGCACCCCCAATTTGGGGACAATTGCCTACCTGACTATGATAACGTTTGACGTTATCTGTATTTCTTTATTGTAGTCTTATCATGATTGTGGTATTGATTACAAGTGCACCATACTGTACTGTAATTTTGTTGTTATGCTACATGTATGGATCTGAACCGATAGTAAAAAGATAAAAACACAAAGCAAATGTACCGTGATCTGTATGCTGGTAACGATGGAAGAAGATCTTTTGATTTTGTGCCAGCACAGATCAGAGACTGCTGCAAAACCTTGTCTAGTCATACGCATCTCTCAAAGCACTGAGTGCGCAAGTGTATGCATAGGGGAATTCACCAGCACCACAAAAACCTAGCTTCCGTTCCACGACAGATTCCCTTCCTCGGCAA
>NC_049990.1:8828801-8835591 GCF_000003815.2 Branchiostoma floridae
TGTGTGTGTGTGTGTGTATGTGTATGTGTGTGTGAGTGTATGAGGATAACTGTGTATGTGTGCATCTGTCATGTTCAATATCAATCTACGATAGTACAAAGCCCTTACATATTATCCCTTTACATCCTACTAAATCTCCCTCCCCATTACTGGATCATATGTAGCCCAGGTACTGGCAGGCATGAGTCTCCATGCATCAATTCCCTCTGGCTGTGACCATCGTAAGCATGTGACATTTGTTCTCTGCCATCAAATATTGAATCACTGCTACAACTTTTAATGTTGCAAAGACACAGTGATTTGAGAATACTGCAACAGTTACAAATGTTGGGGGCCCAAAATTTGGGCCCTCAACAGCTAGTAACCTACAATTACCAAAATCCATACAAATCCATAAAAAGCATTTTAAGTTACAGGTACAAACACACATTAACACATCCAAAAATAGTATTTCGTTACAGGTGATCCTTCCATCGTTGTTCAGTTGAACTTCAGTCACTTACATACACTCATCACTATATGGTTTATCGTCTATCCTAATTCCTATACATATATGAACTAAGGAATGTTTCATAGATTTTTCCAGGGGGTGGCAACTATCTTCAGTTCAGGATGTCATAGACCTATAAAATGTGATCTGTGACCCTAGAATATCGATTGCACATTATAACAGTTACATTGCAACTTTAGAGCAATCATTCAATTCTAATGCAAACATTGGATTAAACTTTAACAGGTATTGCATGGCGATACTTGTATGCAACCATAAATGACTGACTATTACTTCATGATTTTACTTGACTTTGGGCTCAAAAGTCATCCAGTGGGAATGCATTGCAGGTGCTCATAAGAATTTAGGTGCAATTTCAGGTCCACAACAGCTAATTTCTACAGCTGCAAAATTTTGTAAACATTTTTTCAAGCCCCTGTCCTACATTCAGGACCTTTCCACAACCTTGCTCATGGTTGGGAGTGGTCTGGAATCCATCCCATTCTAGCAGTTTGCTCCTCTAACTATATATTCAAGCAAAATAAGACTTTTTCGAATTCCTGACTTTTATTTTTCAAAATTCTCTTAGTCAGCTGATGTGGGTCACCTGGCTTTTAAAGACTAGTACTACTAAAAAGACAATCTCACTGTTCATGGGGCCATGGTTGGCTATGGTGCAACTAGAGTTTAGACATGACTTTTTTTACCACCACATATAGGTCAAAGGTCAACAGGAGTGCAATTTGTGCTGTGGTCCCTGTTTCAGACAGACTGTCATTGAGCAGTTGAAAATACCTCATTTTTACCTCAGGAAACTGTAACTACTAAATTCTTAGCTTTCAAAAGTATTTGGATAAGGCTGAGAAACTTGATGCACTGTCTCAGTGTCAGAACTTGCAGTCTAACTTGTGATTACACTTACTACAGTTACTTAAAAGCTCTTTTGTGCGGCAGTGAGTTGTACATAAATCAGCTTGATGGCATAATGCACATTTTGTTTGAACGCTGTCCAGGCTGGTACTTGACGTATGGGAAAACGGTCCCAACCCTGTTTGTCCCAAACCCCCTGTATTTAAAGCCACGGTCAACAAGTTCTTTGGACCGTGGTGTCGTATTACCCCGTACCAACATTCGAACAATAAGAACCGTTCTTTGAGTTACCCATTCATTCTTACTCAAGGAAGTGTGTGTTTCAAGTGTTTACCACGAATGCAGGTCCTGTTCATAAACATCCACCTCAACAAGACATTTTTGTATATATTACATTTTACCGATTTCTGTCAATGATGAAAGATCGCAAAAGTCTCACGAGAAACACCTAGTTTGCACATTGGGAGCCCATAAAAAAGATTCCATGTTTCAGGAAATGAATCGAAATTTTCTCAACTCCTGGAGAATTTCACACTGAAATGATAGTATGTTTTGTCAGGTGCATATAACATAGATAGAATACAACATGTGGTACCGTATACTCTGCATCAGCATCTCCCAGCCCTCCTATAGGTCCGGTCTTGGTCTGAATATAGAATGTATCTATATTTTTTCCCTCCCTATGTACAATTACATAGGAAAGTAAGAAATACATTGCCTTTTTCAATGCTATCCATGTACTACATAAGTTAAAAGAACATCCTTGTACGAGACTGAGAAAGGAAGAAATTTCTTCCCTTGCATTCATCTAATCCATGTACATTATTTTAGAGACAAGCTCAATGATCAAAAAGAAAGCTTTGAAACAGACATGCAGAGCTTTATACAATTTTTTCAAAAATCTATTTGCATTGAGCTATTCAATGTCAATCACTTCAGGTATCCTGGTGTGCAAGACATTCTTGAGCAGGCCTCAATAGTCACCACATTTAGATTCAATGTGGCAGTCATAATGTACCCGGTGGAATTATGACATTTGACGTTACATAGCACATCAATAAAGGATCTCCACATCTCATAATATAGACATAAAATATTCCCTCCGTGAGATATCTGACGTTAAAAGGATGGAGAGGCATCTCTCCTGATCTTCCCTTTCAAACATGATGGATGCTTTTGTGCCGTGCAGCATCTTGTGGTAAATTCCAAGGTTCAAAAGACAGACTCAATGTTAACCATAACATACATCAAATGCTGGAATAGGATCAGAGAAATCTGTTTATTGTAAATGTAGGCAAGTCTTCTAAAGCAAGGAGGTTTTTAAGAATCTCCAAAAATATTTTTGGTCCTCCCACATCATTATACAATTATTAGAATTAGAAATTGAAATGTAGTGATGGATTTTTATGTCATCTGGTCATCATCTATCTAATTGTTTACCAAACAGCCATCCATTTTTACCTTTGGAAGTTTGGTCATGTGATACATAATCACTATTAGTGTCACCTTGAGCAAATGGCAGTAACAAATCATTGGCAATATATCTATATATAGAGACACATTGTTGCACTGTACAGATCCTGTATAGATGTATATCTATCAAAGTCCAAAGCCATAGTTCCAGCTGCAAGTAAAGTTTATGGATGCCATCAATGCATGCATCCCATGACTATATCATGATTCTATGTTTTATCCCTTCAATTATAGTTAGAAGGTTTATGATCTCTAATTTGAAAATGAAATGCAGACATCTTGTTTGTTTCATTTGCACACTCACGCTTACATAAAAGATTTATAATTAGAGTCTGTAGCACATGTCATCCAAGAACTTAACTTGCTGTGGCCTTAGCCAAGAACAATCACTATCATAAATGTATATGGATGAAAGTACACTTGAACAAACAATTTGCGCTATAAATATGATTTATTGATTACTCCCAGGAAGCAAATTGTACCATGGCTCCTATAAAGTAAACACTAAAAGAAAGCTTTTAGCAGTCCAGTCACAGCCAGTGCTAAGTGCATAAAAAGAGATTTACACTCGGTGGGCTTAAATTGTACATTGTTCCAAGGAGCTGGCGCTAGTTCACCTTTATCAGGGCTCGAAATACTGGGTGCATGTGCACCCAGGTGCACCCAAAATTGGAGCTGTGCACCCAAATATTTTCTTAGGTTTATGTATGAAAAGATATCAAAGTACATCATATTCTTGACATCTAACTGTTAGAAGGATAATAAAAATATCTGTCATGGTACTTGTTTAAGAATTTGATAGCTTGTAACTAAGTTTTATTATTAGGTTATTACTTAAATTTAAGTGGTGCACCCAAAAAATTTTTGGTGCACCCAATTTTTTAAGCTGGGTGCACCAGTGCACCTAATCCCAAAAATGAATTTCCAGCCCTGTTTATCCACCGGGTCACCTATACCTATTGTTTTAAGAACAGAGTACATGTATTTAGGAATATTGAGTTGGAGGAAGGTGGTTTCAAGTTGCAATATTTTCCGACTACTCAGTATTGCAGTTTAAAACCCCCCCGTCCCTTTTCAGTTTACCGTTAAGCATTACCATGCCAGGATCCCCCCATTCAGACCCTCTACAGTAACCATGCATGGAGTGCTCCTAGTAGTAACCCTTTCAAGCCTGGGCTGTACCTGTGGCAAAAAAAACGACTCCCACAAAAATTCCTTTGCTGTTAATTTAAGCAAAGCCCTGTGCGAACGTCATCCTTCACAATCCACCATTGTTTAGAAAATTGACAACCCTAAAACGCGAATCTAAATATAGCTCCCAGTAAATGATGCAGAACCAACTTGAAGGAACATCAATTATGTCTTGCACTGACCCTTACAGTAAAGGTTCTCCAGGGACAGTTTTGTCTTAAAGTACACAGAAATAGAAGGGGGTTTGAACAGTTTGCGTGTTTAGACGGAAATTTTATCCCCATAGCTTTCATGTGATTATACGATATTAAGGAGGATCTTTGGTGTTGCTACAAAGCACTTTACTTGCGGATATGAACAGAAAAGACAACAAATAAGAAACTAAACGGAGGTTTCTGCTAGCTTAGCCGTAACGATGTTATTTCAGGCCACTGAGCAACAAAAAGAAACGTTTCTGCATGACGTCAACTGTAAATTAACAGTCTCTGGAATAACGATCTGTTATTTCTAACGTGGTTACGTCAATGACAGGTAAAACAGGTGGGTTCTTAAGGGTATTTCAGGACTTCAGTAAGACAATCGCTTAGTCTTTCTTTCACAAAACAATCGAATTATACCTGAGTGGAATTTTCACCACTAGATTACGATGATGCTAGCATGAATGTGAACAATTAATCGCATAGAACATTTTTTATTAAGTAAGACTAAAAAATAATCCGAGGCCACAGAACGCACGACACGGTAATGTCATGAAACAAATTATTTGACAATTATGATATATTTCTACTTTCCATTAACATGGAGCAAAAATTATGGGATGACAAATAACAGGAACACCTGTCTCTTGTGAAAAGATAATACAGCCTGCCACAAATATAAAATTAGTAATATGATAATTGTCAATGATGCAACTTGCGATCGTTGCCCTCCCCCTTTATAGAACCGCTACCAAACCTTACCTCGCTGTCTTTGGCTAACGCTCAGTCCCTCCGCCGGTTTTAACGTTTCCAGTTCCAAGGCCCTCTCCGCTATACTCGGCAATGTCTTTCCGAAAAAGTCCTGTCTCTCTGCTTCGTCAAGGACATTCTGTAGGAACCATGCCAGGCCCGAGACGTGACTGTCTCGGTCTCTCTTCGGGAGCTTCCTCCCCCTCGCCCGGCGAGAGTGCTTACCCCTCTTCGGTACCTTCTGCCGCGAGTGAGCCACCTCGTAAAGGTGATCTAGTGCGGAGACTAGATCATCGGACGTCTTGACCGTCTTCAGGCCCTGGAGAAGTGGCCTGAGGTCGTTCCAGGTGGGTAGATCGCACGGAAACACGATTTGTTGTGCGTTGTCTCCTTGTCCTTCAGCCATTTTGTTTGGCGAGGTTGCACCGAGACCGTTGTTGATGCGGTAGTCAGCTGTGGGCTCGCTCTACAGTGTACGGACTGGAAAGTCGCTCACGATCTCCCTCTTCGGCAAGAAAACAGCCTTTTCTAAACGCCACACGTACTTTTCATCCCTTCCGTGATTCTCTACCGGCCTGCTGAGAAATAAGATGACTTTGCCTCCACGGTAGGTTTGTTTGGGCCGGGTTTTTTTGCGGAAGTGGTGGGTCGCGCATGCGAAGTGTCCTGGTTCTTCCGGAGGGAGGTGTTGGAACAGCTGAAAGTGAAAGTGAGATGAGGATAAGGCTGTGACAGGTAAACGGTCGGCAGGTGGTTCTGTTTGTACTGTCGCCTGCTCGCCTGTCATCTATCTCCAAAAGTAAATACACTATACCATCATTGGTTAAAGGGGAATCTGCTAGCACGAAAGCTCATCTGAGTTAGTAAAATACATTAGGTAATGTAGATTTGACTATATGGATGACATCCGCTCGCGTAGCCTGATTTAATCTCGCTTATAGCAGCCCTGGACAGCAGAATTTGTGTCACACAGACTACCGCTCGCGCATCGTTTCCAAAAAGGCTTAGGTTTTCAACCATACTGTACATCGTACAAAATGAAATGAAAGCTTTTTGGAAATCTTATTTGACCCTTATTTCAAAAGGGATAAAGAATTTTGGGACCTTACGACCCCTTGTCAAAGGGTAAGTCCCGATCTTTCTACTAGCCCAGTGAGTTCACATTCCACCTTATTTCTGCTTACACTAGATCTCCTACTCTCCAAGCAGAGGTTAGGTTCCGGCTGTTTTTTTTAACGTTTTTTTTAGTCGTTTTTATCTGGCTTTCTATTTTGAATTTTATCTTTCTTTCGTTTTGATACTTTCTGTATCAAAACCTAACTGGCGTACTTCAAGAAAAGTGACAAAATAGAAAGCCCGATAAAAAACGACTATAAAATCGTTAAAAAACAGCCAGAGCCTAACCTCTGCTTAGAGAGTAGACCTCCTACCTTTCTCTTCCTTTCTAGATTCTTTGACGCTTGTCCTGGTCTCCAACGATGGTCGCGTTATCCTTACATACACCAACTTGCATACACCATATTTCCCATACAGGACCACTTCTTCTGACACAAACGCTTCAGGCTTGCATCGGCATAACGCAACCACCAACATGTCGACACTAATACGCAATCTAGTTATCTTGCATGCAAACATCATTCTGGCATACAAACGGCAGTCAATACAAACCCTCCATTTCACGGAGGCAAAAAGAAGATCTGACAGTACAAAAAATTTTTTTTTTGGTATTCCATACATCGATGTCATAAAAAGGGCAACTTTTTTGGCCAAACTTTTTTTTATTCGCATGCACGGTCGCATCGGGTTTGGTGCTCCCGGA